>NC_066509.1:30615825-30623558 GCF_024679095.1 Eriocheir sinensis | reverse complement strand
GCAAGTAGTTCAGGATGAGATAGATAAGCTTAAGAAGAACAAGTCGCCGGGTCCTGACGGGATATTTCCGAGGGTATTAAAGGAATTAGATTATGTACTCAGTGACCCACTAACCGACATCTTTAAGATGTCGGTAAATACTGGTTATGTGCCGAGCCTATGGAAAGTAGCTAATGTGACGCCGATTTTCAAAAAGGGGGACAGGTCAGCTGCTTCAAACTATCGCCCAATTATCTTAACATCGGTTACAGGCAAGATACTGGAGTCCATACTAGCCAGGAACATTCGGGAGCATCCAGAGAAACATACCTTAATTCACGACTCGCAGCATGGGTTCACGAAAGGTAGGTCATGCCTCACTAATCTCTTGTCCTTCTACAATAAAGTATTTGAGGCGGTAGACAGAGATGAATATTATGATGTAATCTATCTTGATTTTAGTAAAGCGTTTGACAAAGTTTCTCACCAACGACTGTTGCTTAAATTACAGGCTCACGGAATAGAGGGTAAATTTTTGAACTGGGTCAAGGCGTGGCTTAGCAATGGGAAGCAAAGAGTACAAATCAATGGTAAAAGATCTGACTGGGGATGTGTTACGAGTGGGGTCCCACAAGGTTCGGTATTAGGTCCACTTTTGTTTATTATTTACATCAGTGACTTATATACAAGAATTAGTAGTGATGTCAGTAAGTTTGCAGATGATACCAAGATCGGTAGAGTAATTGAGTCGGATCAGGACGCTAGTATTCTCCAGGGTGAACTAAACAGATTGTATGACTGGGCGGATAAATGGCAGATGGAGTTCAATGTAGGGAAGTGCAGTATTCTGAGTGTAGATAGGAACAACCCCCATAAGCAGGTCTGGGTTCGAGAGGGATTTAGGGGTCTTAGTGAGCTCTGATCTCCGCCCAAGGGCACAATGCATTCAAGCTAGAGATCGAGCAAATAGGGTACTGGGATTTATTTCAAGGAGCGTAAGCAACATAAGCACCGAAGTCTTCCTCAAACTATATTTAGCATTAGTTAAACCTCATCTTGACCATGCGGCTCAGTTCTGGTCACCTTATTATAGAATGGATGTCAAAATGTTAGAATCGGTGCAGAGGAGGATGACTAAGATGATTCAGGGGTTGAGAAACTTGCCATACGAGGAGAGACTCAAACAGTTAAACTTGCATTCTCTAGAAAGGCGAAGGGTGCGTGGAGACATGATCGAGGTTTATAAATGGATGAAGGGCTTTAATAAGGGAGACATTCATAAGGTTTTGTTGGTAAGAGAACCGGGTAGGACACGAAGTAATGGGTTTAAACTGGATAAATTCAGATTCAACAAGGACATAGGCAAAAATGGGTTTACACACAGGGTGGTGGATGAGTGTAATAGGCTTAGCAGTCACGTGGTGAGTGCCAATACATTTGTTACATTCAAAAATAGATTAGATAAATTCATGGACAGCGATATTAGGTGGGGTTAGATACACGGGAGCTTAGGTTCAGAGGAGCTGCCTTGTACAGGCCTACCGGCCTCTTGCAGACTCTTATGTTCTTATCTGTATGCACCTTTTTTTATCTATATCGTTATCTATCTATCTATATCTTGCTGAGGAAGAAATTGGTTGTGTAAAATATAAAGGATTGAATGAGAGGAAGAAAGTTCATTGAAATGAGAGAGAGAGAGAGAGAGAGAGAGAGAGAGAGAGAGAGAGAGAGAGAGAGAGAGAGAGAGAGAGAGAGAGAGAGAGAGAGAGAGAGAGAGAGAGAGAGAGAGAGAGAGAGAGAGAGAGAGAGAGAGAGAGAGAGAGAGAGAGAGAGAGAGAGAGAGAGAGAGAGAGAGAGAGAGAGAGAGAGAGAGAGAGAGAGAGAGAGAAGAGAGAGAGAGAGAGAGAGAGAGAGAGAGAGAGAGAGAGAGAGAGAGAGAGAGAGAGAGAGAGAGAGAGAGAGAGAGAGAGAGAGAGAGAGAGAGAGAGAGAGAGAGAGAGAGAGAGAGAGAGAGAGAGAGAGAGAGAGAGAGAGAGAGAGAGAGAGAGAGAGAGAGAGAGAGAGAGAGAGAGAGAGAGAGAGAGAGAGAGAGAGAGAGAGAGAGAGAGAGTTCCGTCACCCCGACAAACATCATTACACGCTGGTGGGGAAGGTATAATGAGAACACTGATGAAGGTATCTCTCTCTCTCTCTCTCTCTCTCCTTTTTTTCTTTTTTGTTCCTAAAATTACGTTTTTTTGCCTTTCTATGTCTGTGTCTGTCTGTCTGTATGTACATATGTATCACTATCTGTGCGTTTATCTTTCTCTCTGTCGGTATATATCTCTCCCTTTCAGTATCTATTTGGCTACGCACACACACACACACACACACACACACACACACACACACACACACACACACACACACACACACACACAAACACACACACCATAATGTTGTCTGCAAAATAAATAAAAAAATAGTAATCATAATAAAAACACATTACCATCGCAGTAACATTGTATAAGACATTTCTGCACCAAACTCCCGGCCAATAGTATGATCCCTAAAGCCGTGATCCGGTTCAGCCGTTCAGCCGGACTGCATCGGCTTGAAGACAAACACTAGTATTGCTGTTATACGCAATTATTATTTTCCCGACCATCATAATACACGATTATTATTATTCATAACGACGTGATTATGTTCTGAAGTCAATTAACAAACACAACCATCCATCCACCGACACACACACACACACACACACACACACACACACACACACACACACACACACACACACACACACACACACACACACACACACACACACACACACACACACAAGTTGGCCTTAAAAGTAGTAAAGTGAAACTGTCAGACTTCAGAACAACATGACTTTAGTCCGTAGAAGAAGAAAACAGGAGGGAAGGAAAGGGATGAAAGGAGGAGGGGAGGCAGCGCGAGAAGGGGAAGGGAGGGGGGGGAGGACGAGAGGAAGGGAGGGAGGGAGATGAAGGGGAGAAGGTAGTAGTGGTAGTGGGAGGAGGAGGGGAAGAGGATAGTAATAGAAGGAAGAGGAGGAGACGGAATAAAAAGAATAAGATGGATTAGAATGGAAAGTTAAATAAAGAACTACTTCACAGAAATTAAGAAATAACGAGGATAAGTAAAGATTAGTAAAGAGGGAGAATAAACAGAGGAAGAAGGATCAAAAAGAAAAATATATAATAAACCGAATTTGAAAAAAAATGAGGAAGAGTGTGGACAAAAGAAGAGAAAGAAATGAAAGAGGAGGGAGAAGAAAAAAAAGGTGAGTGCCCAGAATAAGAAAAAGTTGAAAAATACAAACACCGAAAGGGAAACTGAAGAAGGACGAGGAAGGAAGAAATAACTGGAGGTGAGAAATAAAAGATAGATGTGGTAGAGGAGAAGGAGGAGGAGGAGGAGGAGGAGGAGGAGGAGGAGGAGGAGGAGGAGGAGGAGGAGGAGGAAGAGGAGGAGGAGGAGGTGTGGGGCCATGGAGGCAACGATGCACACGCTTAGAGTTTGGAAGTGAAGAGAACGAGGAGGCAGTTTGGCACTCTGAGGAAAAGAGAGAGAGAGAGAGAGAGAGAGAGAGAGAGAGAGAGAGAGAGAGAGAGAGAGAGAGAGAGAGAGAGAGAGAGAGAGAGAGAGAGAGAGACAGAGAGAGAGAGAGAGAGAGAGAGAGAGAGAGAGAGAGAGAGAGAGAGAGAGAGAGAGAGAGAGAGAGAGAGAGAGAGAGAGAGAGAGAGAGAGAGAGAGAGAGAGAGAGAGAGAGAGAGAGAGAGAGAGAGAGAGAGTAGTGCCACCCAGAACGCTCACTCACGTTGGCAGCGAGATGCATTGTTTGGCACTCCGGAGAATGCCACTCAACTCCTCCTCCTCCTCCTCTTCCTTTCCCTTCTCCTCCTTTCTTGAAGACAACATCGTTTCCGATGCTCAGCACGGTTTCAGGAATAAGTGCTCATGCTTAACCACCTTACTAGACTTGACTTCCAAGGTATCTATGAAACTGGGATAATCATTAGTGATACAACATTTTTGCAACTCCATAGTCCTGTATTATTTTCTCATGAGGTTTCCCTAGAAAACATTGAAAATCAATGTTTTTTTTTATACGATCAAAAAAGGTCACCCATGACTAACTTTGAAATTTACATATTTTGTTGCATTTGGGCGGATTTCCAAAAATTATAACCCTCTTTGAATAATACTAAAAAAAAAGGAAAAACATCCAAAATGTTTAATTCATAACTGGTACAAGAACTGTATTCTGCATTCTGGAACAATTTAAAGACGGTAAGTCATATAAAGTAAAATTAGTCAAGAGTCAAACTGCGTCAAGTCATGAGAGAGAATGAGACGCAGCGGCAGGTTGGCTTTGTTCTTGCACGTGGCAGGTTGGCTTTGTTCTTGCACGTGGCAGGTTGGCTTTGTTCTTTCACGTGGCAGGTTGGCTTTGTTCTTGCACGTGACAGGTTGGCTTTGTTCTTGCACGTGGCAGGTTGGCTTTGTTCTTGCACGTGACAGGTTGGCATTGTTCTTGCACGTGACAGGTTGGCTTTGTTCTTGCACGTGGCAGGTTGGCTTTGTTCTTGCACGTGGCAGGTTGGCTTTGTTCTTGCACGTGGCAGGTTGGCTTTGTTCTTGCACGTGGCAGGTTGGCTTTGTTCTTGCACGTGGCAGGTTGGCTTTGTTCTTGCACGGCAGGTTGGCTTTGTTCTTGCACGTGACAGGTTGGCTTTGTTCTTGCACGTGGCAGGTTGGCTTTGTTTTTGCATGTGGCAGGTTGGCCTTGTTCTTGCACGTGACAGGTTGGCTTTGTTCTTGCACGTGGCAGGTTGGCTTTGTTCTTGCACGTGGCAGGTTGGCTTTGTTCTTGCACGTGGCAGGTTGGCTTTGTTCTTGCACGTGACAGGTTGGCTTTGTTCTTGCACGTGGCAGGTTGGCTTTGTTCTTGCACGTGGCAGGTTGGCCTTGTTCTTGCACGTGGCAGGTTGGCTTTGTTTTTGCACGTGGCAGGTTGGCTTTGTTCTTGCACGTGGCAGGTTGGCATTGTTCTTGCACGTGGCAGGTTGGCATTGTTCTTGCACGTGGCAGGTTGGCATTGTTCTTGCACGTGGCAGGTTGGCTTTGTTCTTGCACGTGGCAGGTTGGCATTGTTCTTGCACGTGGCAGGTTGGCTTTGTTCTTGCACGTGGCAGGTTGGCTTTGTTCTTGCACGTGGCAGGTTGGCATTGTTCTTGCACGTGGCAGGTTGGCATTGTTCTTGCACGTGGCAGGTTGGCATTGTTCTTGCACGTGGCAGGTTGGCTTTGTTCTTGCACGTGGCAGGTTGGCTTTGTTCTTGCACGTGACAGGTTGGCTTTGTTCTTGCACGTGGCAGGTTGGCTTTGTTCTTGCGCGTGGCAGGTAGTTCTTGCATGACCTTACTTGCTCGCTCACAGCATTGATTGCTTCTGCTGATGCTTGGTTTTGATGGCTCTTGTTTTCAGTGATTTGTCAAGCATTTCAAAGCAGTCTTGTAGGGTTGTAATGCTTGTGATGGCGCTTCATAATCTTCAGGTCTATACATTTGGTCACTAAACCAGTGGTCCGCCTAGTCATATGAGATGAACTGGCAGACCATCTGCAATCTTTTTCTCACTTGTGGCATGAGGAGATATGCAAGAAGGGATAAGATTGCTCGCGAATTCCATCTGGCATTGCAGATGTTCGGAATTTTCCGGAACTTGATGAAAGGCAAGTCTCCGTTTTCATGAAAAAACTGAAGGCACGGGTTAAGTGAAACAGAAACTTCATATCATCTCTCCAGCCAGCTTTATCTTCAATGACATGAGTTCCATTTTCGAAGGACTCTTGGAGTTCTTCATAATTTGTCATATCCCAAGTGATCTTATATATCCAGAATTTCAAAAAGCCTTTGACAAAGTACCACACGAAAGACTCCTCAAGAAACTTAAGTCGGAGGGGTTAAACGACATTTTGACTGCGTGGATAAAAGACTGGCTCACTGGAAGAAAACAACGAGTTGTACTCAACGGACAGATGGCGCCACTATAAACACTCGCCTGCGCCAGAACGGGCTGGGCCGACCATCAGGCCCCACCTGGAAGAAGCCTTGGGCCGACCATCAGGCCCCACCGGGAAGATGCCTACCGGCGCAATAGGCAACAACGTAAAAAAAAAAAAAAAAAAAAAAAGACCTCCGAGTGGCTCCCGGTCACAAGTGGAGTGCCACAGGGGTCAGTGCTGGGACCCATACTCTTCATTAGATATCAACTACCTTGAACTAGGATTAAAATCCACTCTTTTAACATTTGCCGACGACACAAAGGTGGGTGGGAAGGCCCTCTCGACAGCTGACTGCGAAATTATCCAGAGAGACCTGGACCAGATCACTCAGTGATCAGGAAAATGGCAGATGTCCTTCAACACTACCAAATGTAAAGTAATGCTTATTGGATCCAGAAATAGCAACCACACATATTGCATGGGTGGTGAACCACTACAGGTATTGCAAGAGGAAAGAGACCTCGGGGTCACAATCAGCAGTGACTTGAACCAAAAACAAAACAAAAACACTGCAAGTCCGCCTGTAAGAAATCCAATACAATGCTTGGGTTCATAGCTTTGAATACAAGACGCCGATAGTTATGTTATCCTTGTATAATTCGGTGTTAAGGCCCCACCTGGAATACGCCGTGCAATTCTGGTCTCCAAATTACAGGAAAGACATTGAATTACTTGAGAGAGTACAGCGCCGCGCCACGAAGATGATACCATCACTGAGGACGAAATCCTATGAAGAACGACTCTAGCGATTCAACCTCTTCACGTTGGAAAAGAGACGACTGCGGGGAGACATGATACAAGTCTTTAAGTACCTGAACAAGCTCAGCGATGTTAATCACTCCAAACTCCTCACGCTGCAAACTAACCTGAGGACAGGAAACAATGGAAAAACAATTCAAACAAAGAGATGCAATATCGACATCGGCAGGAGTTATTTCTCGAATAAAGCTGTTCGCCACTGGAACAACCTTCCTGCAGAAGTAGTTAGCGCAGAGACAATCAACTCCTTCAAGAAACACATTGATTGACACTTTGCTGCATTGGGAGTGACCTGGACGTATCCAAGAGTAGGTTCACAAGTGCTTTAATCCTTCCCGCAAGCCACTCCTGTGGCTAACTGATTGATTAAATCACTGAAAGCAGGCAGCCTTGTAATGAGCCAACAGGCTTTCTGCTGCCTGCTAGTCCATGTTTCCTCCTCTTCCTCCTCTTCCTCCTACCCCTCCTCCTCCTACCCCTCCTCCTCCTACCCCTTCTCTTCCTACTGCTCCATTTATGCAACTCTCGTCATCCTCACTTCCATATCTCTTCCTCCTATCCTTCCTCCTCACGCCCCTGAAAATTGACTCAATATGCGACCAAGAAGTGAAAGAGTATTTGGATAAACTCGACACGAACAAGTCAACAGGACCTGACGGTTTGTCCCCGCGGTTATTAAAAGAGCTTAAACAACAAATACTTCAGCCACTCACTAACATATTCAACCAGTCTGTTCAATTGAAAAAGGTCCCGGAAGACTGGAAGATGGCGAACGTAACACCAATTTTCAAAAAAGGAGACAAAAGCGTTGCATTAAACTACAGGCCCATAAGTTTGACATCAGTGGCAGGAAAAATACTCGAAAAGATTATTAGAGACAAACTTGTTAAGTTTCTAGAAGACAATAATGTAAT
>NC_066509.1:30580825-30613325 GCF_024679095.1 Eriocheir sinensis | reverse complement strand
ATAATATTCCTATTTTTCATCATTATTGTCATAGTTGTTTTATAAGTAGTCATTATTTTCATTATTATTATTGCAATTATAATTTTGTTATTGTTATTATTGCTATTATTATTATAGTTATCTTTACTTATCGTATTATACTCACTACACCTTTCTTACAGAAGATGGATTGTTGATGGCGATGATGATAAGGACCGCGGCGGACGTAACGACAAGATGATGATGATGGCGGGGTACGTAAGTGTTATTTTTTAATGTTTGACTTAAAATTCTTAATATATTTATATGTTTAACGGGATATAAGTTTCTATTTCGTGGTCTCTCTCTCTCTCACACACACACACACACACACACACACACACACACACAATGACTGCAGTGATTTATTGTTTTTTTTTTCTGCTCCTTTAAGACTTAACGTTTCTTGGTCACTTAATTCAGGAACTTGTCTCATTTTCTTGTTTGTTGTGTTCTTCCGTGATGTTTTTTCCTCGCACATAACGAGTGTTTTCTTCACTTCCATATTTTTAATCCTCGTTCCTGTCTTCCTCCTTATCGTCGTCATTATTCTCCTCCTTTGATCTTTCCTTCATTGTCTGTCTGTTCGTGTCTTTATTACGTTGATTGTCTTCTTGTGCATTTTATATCGGTGTAAAACCTCTTATTGAAACACATTTATACCATCTATCTAATTGTCTTTTCTTATTTCTGCTTATCTATCTTTCTATCTATTTATATTGCGCTTCTCGTCTAATCTGCTCCTTTATCACACCACTGCAGACATCCCTCCCTCTCTTCACCCCCTAATCCTCCCCTTTCTTACCGGCTCACGTGTTCTCTCTCCCTCCTACTTACTCCCTTAACACCCCTCTCCCCTCCTCCTGTCATCTCCATGGCCTCATCACTTCCTTCCCTTTAGTCTCCTCTCCTCTCATCCCCATCACCGCCTCTCCTTATCGCTCTCGTGCCTTCCTCAGTATTATTTCATCTCCTTATCGCCCCTCCTCCCACCCCTTTATTTTCTTTCCTACTTTCCTCAAACATTTTTTTATGACCCTTTTAACTCTTCCTCTCTCCCTCTCCCATTTCTCCTGTCGTTCGCTCTCCCATATTCCCTTTTTGCCCTTCCCATGCCTCTCTTTCCTCCCTTGTTCCTCTTCTCTCCTGTGTCCTCTGTCCTCCTTTCCTACTCTTTCCTCTTCTCCGTGTCTTCCTCCCCACGTTTCCTACTCTGTATCCCCAACCTCTTCTTTCTTCATTCATCCTCTCTCTTCCTCATTACTTTTCAGAGGATGATCAACACATTGTTCTCAGCCATGATAGACAAAGACGTCTACGCATATTTAGATGATTTAATCATCTGTTGCAAGGATGGCGACAGTCACCTAGCTAAATTAGAAGCAGAACTGCTTGTAATAACCCGACGCCGGCGAGGAGACATGTCAGGCCTCATCTGTCGATTCTTTAGTCAAAGTGGTCGATTATCCCGAGCTTAAGGGCCCGCTTCTGAAGCTTTTACATCAGTATCGTGATGTCATTGCCCTGCCCGGTGAGCCTTTAGGTGCGACTGATACGACAGAACACAAGATTAGGGTTAAACTCGACACCAAACCGGTGTACATTCCTGCATACAGACTTCCACACAATCAAAGGCAGATTGTAGATGAACAGGTTAAAGATATGTTGGACCGGGGTGTTATTCAGCATTCCCGATCTCCGTGGAACTCACCCTTGTTCCTAATCCCTAAAAAGGACGGAAGTTTCAGGCCTGTCATCGATTTTAGGAAAGTAAATGAGGTGACTGAAGATGATAGGTACCCTCTGCCTGTTTTAGGTGACTTGTTAATGTCCTTGGGTTAAGGGAATACTATTTTCAGTAGTCTTGACCTTTTAAGTGGGTACTGGCAGGTGCCTATGGCAGCTGAATCCAGAGAGATTACAGCCTTCAGTACCCCTAGCGGTCATTTTGAATGGTTAAGGATGCCATTCGGCCTCAAAACCGCACCCATTACTTTTTAGAGGATGATCAACACATTGTTCTCAGACATGATAGGCAAAGAAGTCTACGCATATTTAGATGATTTAATCATCTGTAGCAAGGATGGCGCCAGTCACCTAGCTAAATTAGAAGCAATTCTGCTTAAACTTTGAGACGCTGGCCTTAAGGCCAAGCTGACTAAATGTGAATTTTGAAAGCCAAAAATCACCTTTTTAGGCCACACTTATGATGGAGATGGAATCCACACGATGGACGATAAAATATCGGCCATAAAAAAATAAAAAAATCCGCAACCCCAAACCGTCGAAAACGTTCTGTCTTTCCTTGGGTTGTCCGGCTACTATAGGCCTTTCATACAAGGTTTTGCCAAAATTCCTTCGCCTCTAACGCAACTTTTAAAGAAAGAGGTACCTTTTCATTGGAATGCCCCACAACACAAGAGTTTTACAGACTTGAAGGCACCGGTAGTCCCGGACTACAACGTCCCTTTTACACTTTATACAGATGACTCAGCCCTAGGTCTTGGTACTGTTTTGATGCAACCGGACCCTCGCGGTAAAAATCGCGCTATTGCGTACGCAAGTCGTACTTTAAACCAGGCTGAGTCGAACCATTCAGTGACGCATCAGTAAACCCTAGCGGTTGTTTGGGCTCTTAAACATTTTAGGGATATTATCCTTGGCTATCCTATCACTGTCTTTACAGACCGTACGCCAGTCACCGAGGTTTTTAAGGGTAGAAACCTCACCGGTCGACTCGCACGGTGGTGCCTGACCATCCAGGAATTTGGGCCAACCTTTAAGTGTTTACCTGGCCGCGCGAATGTCGTCGCGGATTCACTGTCTAGAAACGTACCTGTTGGCTCAGTGGCAGAAACGCCTTCTAAAATTCAAAATTTCACTCTAAAGGATTTAGCAGCAGCCCAACGTCGACATGACGTTTGGGTTAAAGTAATATACGCTCTGAGTCTGGTGATGAAATATGTCTCCCGCCACTACCTGTGTCTTTTTCACAATTTTTCTTGTCACAGGACGACGTCTTGTGCAGCTACTGGCCCCGCAAAAAGGAGTCTGTCGCACAGTTTGTGATACCGGAGTGTTATGTACCGGCGGTGCTGAGCTTAATTCATGACGCGGTCATTGCTGGTCACCCGGGAAGGGAACGCATATTAACAGTGGCCCGAGCGGTCCATTTTTGGCCAACTATGCTTGTAGATATTGACGCGTATGTGGCTAAGTGTGTCAAGTGTGCCCAACATAAAGGGACGGTGCCTAGGCTTGCGCCGATCCTCGAATACCCGCCCCCTGACCGGCCGTGGGATGTAGTTTCTATTGACTTGCTACAGCTTCCGGCCAGCCACCAGGGCTCTAGGTACCTCTTGGTTTGTGAAGATCACTTGTCGCGGTACGTTGTGTTATCCCCGGTGAAATAGAAAGATTTTAGATATCCTGCGCCCGGTCGTTGGCGGACTTCAGCCTACCTGGGAGGACTGGCTAGCATATGTTGCAGCAAGCATAAACAGCCGTGTTTGTGAGTGAACGGAACAACCTCCCCACTACATAATTTTGGGGGTTGAGAAGAGACTCCCATATGACCTGCTTAGTAGTTCTCATTCATCTGTATATAATGTAGATGATTATTCTAAGGTTCAACTCAAAGTTCTCACATATATTCATAGAAAAGTCAGAGAGAGAGACTACTGGCTACATCTGAGGCTATGTGCTAGCAGCAACCTGTTTCCTTGAAAGTGGGTGACTTTGTTATGCTTCGAGTCCCAGAGAGACATTCGAAGTTGTCCCCTGAATTCGCGGGCCCACGCCGGATAGTTAGACAACTAGGTGGTCACAAATTTGAGCTTTATGACCTCATTTTTAATTCATATGAAATTGTGCATAGTGATCGCCTCAAAAAGACAGACGCCCAGCCTGAGGTCCTTGATTCGACTTTAGTTGAACCAGCGAGAACCGCCTGTTTGCCTCAGCCTGACGATGCTTTGTCTATCTTTCCAACACATGCGAGAGGAGAGTGCTTGAGTAATACTTCACAATCTTACTCACTATTTTCTTTTTCTTGCTGAGTTGATGTAGGGCAGTCAGTCTCCTTAGTTGTTTGGGACCGTAATAATCGAGGGTGTAGACTACCATAGGGATAGGTACTTTTTAACCTTGAACCTCATGTGCTTCTGCTTGAAACAGACATTTTTCTCTGCAAAGACAGACTTAACTACATTTGAGCAGATGCTGTCCCTAACGTTTATTGTAACCAGCATGTGAATATCATGTGAATGCAATGTATATATTATAATGTACATTTGAGTGTGTAACTGTGCGTGTCTAAGCACAGGCTCAGTGCCTTTGCCAGGATGTTTATGTTACCCGTTTTTTTTTTTTTTTTTTTTTTTTTTTTTTAAGGTAGTTGGTGTTAAGTGTTAAGTTTAAGGCGCGAACTGTTATTCACTCGTCACAGGGCCGGTGTTACCGTGGCCCGCTTCACAAGTTGATTGTAGTAGGTGAGATAGCACAATAGCCTTTTAGTTAAGTGATGTGTGGCCGAGCGGTAGCCGTTATAAGTTCACTTTAGTTCACTTTAGTTCTCCCCCTCTCAAGGTTATTAAATGGTTTTAATGTATTTTAACTATATTAACAGTATTACACAAAAGTTTACAGTTTACGTGAGCGAGTCGCACGCACACCCCAAGCAGTGATCTGCTCGGCCCGCAGCCCACTGTCTTCTCTCACCACAGGCGCGGGGCGGCGGAGCACCGCTCGCCTGCCCGTCACCCGTCTTCGCGTTGTTCGCTCGTTTTATTTGCTTGTAGTTCGTCCGGAAGTGTGTGGGTTCCGATTGATGACGACTGATGAAAGTCATCATTTGCTGATCCTAGTGTCAGTTCATCACAGCTTCCCACGCCAAAAGCACGACGTGTTGTTAAACATCCTGTTGTGCGACACCGACCGGGTGTCGACACACGTACAGTCATACATTCACATGTACATTACAATATACACATTACATTATGGAACACGTCAGAGCTGATGGCCGTGGAAATACATGCTTGGCAAAGGCACTGAGCCTGTGCTTAGACACGTACAGTCACACACTCACATGTACAGTCGCGATATGAAGTGATGTCGCCGTGTACGTTTATTTTTAATCACGCAAGTATCGTTATATATTTTCAAGAGTACCATTATTTTCCTGTATCTTCATCATAACTTAACTAAATATATTTTACAAGCTAGAAAAAAATAGAAAATAAATATTCAATGGTGTCTTACGAAGACTTGTCGAAATATTTTGACACAAAGTGTTTTCGTTCACCAAGGAAAAAGTCAAACGAAGTCCAATTATCGACATATTACTCAAACAAAGTAAAATTATCTTTTCATGATCATTGTTGACAACAATAAACCTAACATATGCACAATATATAGGACATGCATAATTAGTCGATATCCTAAACTAGGATGGCGTAATTGATTTAATTTATACTCTCGTTTGATGAGGACGTCATCGCTTGGAGGTGATCAGTGAAACATGTCCACAGCTTATAAGTGCCATAGGATAATCGAGGAAGGCGGGGAAATAAGAATATATGGCTTTGAAATGGAGGTGGTGGTCGGGCGGGTAATTGCAGTGTTGCCAAATATTAGGCTAAGGTCGAGTGTTCGTGGATGCGTCCGGAATTTTGATAGTTCAGATATGGCAACCCTACCTATGAAAGCATTCTTCATTCATCATCGTTACTTGCTACTATATATTTCAGTGGCCATGCTTATGATAAGAAGCCATCATAGTGAATAAAAGGTGTTTAATGTGAAACCTTATTATTTGATCGTTTCTTAATCAATAAAACGCAAAGTAATGCCAGTAACTGTCCATTCCCTTCGTGTCATACTGTGCGTGTGTATTAATAACTGCAGAAGACAGTTCATGGTATGACCCAGAATATATATATATATATATATATATATATATATATATATATATATATATATATATATATATATATATATATATATATATATATATATATATATATATATATACATAGACTTCACAATCTCTTGACGGGAAACAAGGGCTGATTCGCAGGGGGCCGATTTTCAAAAATTTAAAATTTAAATATTTTCAAAACCAAAGCAGCTAGCGACCTGAAACTAAAACAGGCACCTCCCTTAGGCATATATGAGTCTCCATGAGCAGCGGTATCAAAAAATTCAAAGTCGTTCCCTAATAAAATCCCGATTAATTGTTTTTATATATGTATAACAAAACTTAAAAGGCTATAAAATACTCAGATTTTACGATAGATGCACAATCATCACCAAATGCAGAGATAATCACTTATATTTTCAGAATCAATAGCAATATTTAGCATACCTTATAAGTTTTTGCCCGAAATAGCTACTTATTTTTATTTAGTGCAATTTTTTACGTAAGTTTTTTAACATCTAATAAATCACTTAATTTTGACATTAGAAACTTAATACTTGAGGAAAGCATGCAGAAACATCTTAATTTTACTCAACAAAAGCAAAATATTCATTTTTCTATATACAATCACAACTTATTTTGGTTGAATTCCGATGTCACTATTGCCGCAGCACGTCTTGCCGGCTATCTGGCCCTCGTCCCTGAACAATCACTTTAGCCTTTTGGCCTATGACTTGTGGGCCCCGGTCAGTTTCCTGGACTTGTACACGTCCCTGTTCCTCGCCGTCTCCTTCCTGCCCTCCTCGATACTGCTCCTCTTCCTGCCGGTCGGCTGCTTCAAGGCCTTGTTCTTCCTCGCTTCTGAGGTCACGTCCTTGGAGAAATTAGCACCGAAACAGTTGAAGAGGGACCTGCTGATGTGCGGCAAGATGGTGTTGGCCAGGTTGTGCCCTCCTGGCACCTGTACCCCTGCAAGGTCGGGTCTGAGGCCGCCAGGAACTCCAGGAGGTGCCTGAACCCGTCCCTGTGGCGCATGGCAAGGGAGAGGAACCTCAACCTGCGCTCCTTCTTGTCCTCCCTGCACATCAGGGAGTCCCACAGCGACATCCGAAGGACGCCATGTGGGCCATTAGAGATGGCCGCTTCAGGACCGCCCGGCCTGTCTCCAGCTCTCCCTGTCGACCAGCTCAGCCTGACCAGGGCGTCGAACATCACAGAGGGCGGGTCGCCCTCTCGAGCTCCACGGTAATCTTCATCTCCTCCTGCTGGGCAAGCTCCTGCTTGCAGCACTCGGCCACAGAGGAGTTGGCCTGGACCTTCCTGGCCAGGTAGCCGGCGTAAGCCGACCGCGGCGAGGAGCAACTCGTCCGTCGGCGGGTCCGGCTGGTCGTCGGCCAGCTCCTGGCAAGCTGGGCCAAGATCACCTCGTCGTCCTCCTTCTCCTCTGCCTTGGCCCGGTCCAGGTCGGCCTGCACGTCCCCGGGGAAGAACCCGACGAGCTTCAGCAAATGCAGGCGCTGGGCCAACCTGTTGCTCACCATGAAGTTCTGCACGCTCGTCCAATAGTTGGCGCCGCACATGGTGCGGCGCTTGCCGAAAGAGTGCTCAGTCGGGTCAGAGTTGGCCTTCCCCATGCACACATACTCGACCCGTGCAGGACGTAGTGAACAGCCCTCACTACCACACTGCACTGAACACACCACTGCACTGCACACAACACTGAGTCACTGCACTGATGGCGTAGTACGGCTCCTCCACAGTTTACTCCACGGGGTCGCGGCGTCCTCATATCTTGTGTCTCCTCCGTCACTTCCACTCGATCCACTGCCTTCTGTGTCTTCTTGTATCGTCCTCTGGATCCTTGCAGTTGTGGGGAAGGGTACAGAGACGATGAATAACTGTAGGTCCTTTACTTGGAGAGTAAACAGAGGCAGGACAGCGATAATCCTTTACAGAGGGGAAGTGCCCAGCTGACTGCGTGCCTAAGGCGAGTTTGGCGACGCGGGAACTGAGCTGAGTTGCCATGTAGGCACTAACTAAACGTACATTTCTTGTTTCCTAATACGTAAAACTGTGGACTTCACTATCCTACAGTTATCATTCATTTTACGTAAAGATTTCAACCTAAAGTTACGCAAATTTGCCACTTTTTACACAACGTTTTCAAAGTGCACGCATGGTGCTATTTTATATAAGTTACCTTGAATCCTCGACCAAATCACTCTAGAGACACTCCTGCCTGCTTGTATGCACTAAAACTTGAAGATTTCGTCCTGTTTCCACTTAAATTCGGAGTAAGAACGCAGAGTGTGT
Source organism: Eriocheir sinensis (assembly GCF_024679095.1). Classification (NCBI taxonomy): domain Eukaryota; kingdom Metazoa; phylum Arthropoda; class Malacostraca; order Decapoda; family Varunidae; genus Eriocheir; species Eriocheir sinensis. Next base: position 30,605,077 of record NC_066509.1, on the reverse strand, counting down.
TTCAGTTGTCGCAGTGAAAGTCGCCATAACAATCGGCCCCTTACGCGAAGCCAGCGCGCCAAGACTGAAGAGATTTCCCGTCAACTAGTTGTGAAGTCTATGATATATATATATATATATATATATATATATATATATATATATATATATATATATATATATATATATATATATATATATATATATATATATATATATATATATATATATATATATATATAGCCTAAATCTGAACAACGCAAAGATAAGCACACGACGTGAGCTAAATCATTTCAAGGTTGTCTTCAGTACTGAAGTCAACACATGACATTCGCTGTCGCATTTTTTAAAACAAATGAATGTATAATTGTAATTCAGGTACTACTATGTTATTTTACCGTGTTTTACATCACAACGTATTATAGATTATCATTAAAAGGGAACATTATAACATAAATAATAAATACACATCACTTCCGTTACCTTCAAATGCTCCCGTACGAAACATTTTGAGAACGGCGACATCACTTCATATCGCGACTGTACATTATAATATATACATTACATCGTGAGTCGCGGGGTCGCGACTTATAGGGGACCGTGCGATGTAATGTTTATATTATAATGTACATGTGAGTGTGTGACTGTGCGTGTCTAAGCACAGGCTCAGTGCCTTTGCCAAGATGTTATGGAACACGTCAGAGCTGATGGCCGTGGGAACACATGCTTGGCTGATACTAAATCAGCAATTGCTGACAAATCATCGCCAGTCATCAACCGCAAGCCACACCCTTCCGGACGAATCAACATCCAATAAAAAGGGCGAGCAACGTAGAGAGGGGAGAGAAAAGACAGTGGGCAGCGGGTAGCGGGCGGTGATCAGCCGCTCCGCGCGCTGGGTGTGGCTTGCTCATCTTCGTGCGACTCGCTCACGTAAACTGTGAACTTTTGTGTAAAACTGTTAATATAGTTAAAATACATTCACGTTTTTAATGTCCCTGTGAGTGAGAGAACTAAAGTGAACTAAAGTGAACTTATAAAGGCTACCGCTCGGCCAACTAAAAGGCTATTGTGTTATCTCACCTACTTCAATCAACTTGTGAAGCAGGCCACGGTAACACCGGCCCTGTAACGAGTGAGATAACAGTTCGCGCCTTAAACTTAACACTTAACATTCGCCATCTTAAAAATAACACTAAAAAGTCAGTCTCCTGCCTTGCTTCACACAATTCCAACCTCCCACTCATTAATTCCCGCCCCTCTCTCCCTCCCCATTCCTTTTACTATCCCCTCTCCTCCCATTTCTCCTCCCTCCCGCCAGTCCTTTCTTTCCCCGTCCTCCATTCCTCCTCCGCCTCCCCCCTCCTCTCTTTTCCCCTTCTTCGTCGCTTAATTCTCAGGCAGTATCACTTCATCTCTCTCTATCGCCGCCGCGCAATCCTTCAGGCTGAATGAATGGCTTACGGTCTCGACGGCGATGCATCAGTACCGTGGCTCGACTCCCATCGCGGCCGTGTGAGCTGAGTCATCACTCACTCCCACCTCTGAATGGCTGAGGAGGAGGAAACATGGAAACATGAAAATGCAGGCAAGATAAAGCCTTTTGGCTCATTACGAGGTTGCCCGCTCTGGTGATATAATCTGCTCGATAGTCGCCTGGTGCCCGCAGAGCAGATGAAAGCACTTCGGTATTCAATTTACTCCAGCCGCAATGAAATGACGGTCGATTCGATTTTTGAAGGAGTTGATGGGATTCGCATTTAATTCTTCTGGGGGAAGATTATTCCAATGGCGGATGACTCGGTCTGAGAAGAAACTCCTGCTAATACCTGTATTACACCGCCTCGCTCGAATATGTAGACCGTTGTTTATAGTTTTTAAGTTAGTCTGTAGGTCTAAAAACTTGGAGTGGTTGACATTACCGAAGTTCTTCAGGTACTTGAACATCTGTATCATATCTCCTCGTAAGCGTCTCTTTTCCAGCGTTAAGAAATTGAGTCGCTTGAGTCGTTCTTCATAGGGCTGAGCCCTCAGTGGTGGAATAATTTTCGTAGCACGTCGCTGAACTCGCTATATGTCCTTCCTGTAGCTAGGTGACCAAAACTGTACCGCATACTCAAGGTGAGGTCTTACCAACGAGTTATACAAGGACAACATTACTTCCGGCGTCTTATACTCGAAGTTCCTTGATATAAGAACATAAGAAAGTAAGGAGTCTGCAAGAGGTCAGTAAGCCTGTACAAGGCAGTCCCTGTGAGCCTAACCCCATCTAACATTACTGTCCCTGAATTTCTCACGTCTATATTTGAATGTGACTACCGTATTGGCACTCACAACATGGCTGCCAAGCCTGCTCAACTCATCTAGCCTCCCACCCTATTTGTAGACCAGTTTTTGCTAATGTCTTTGTTGAATCTGAATTTATCGAGTTTAAACCCATTACAACGTGTCTCTGACCATCAAAACCTTATTAATATCCCCTTATTAAAGCCCTACATCCATTTTAAACTTCGATCAAGTCTCCTCGTACCCTTCGCCTTTCTAGAGAACGCAAGTTGAATTGTTTAAGTCTTTCATCATACGGCAAGTTTCTTAACTCGTGAATTATTTTTGTCATCTTTCTCTCTACCGATTCTTACTTTTTGATATCCATTCTATAGTAGGGTAACCAGAACTCAACAGCTTATATAATCAATATGAGGTCTAACTAATGTTCAATCCCTCACACACCTAGACCTGCTTGTGGGAGTGCCATTTAAGCAATAATTATAAAGCACCAAGCTTTGCACACAACGAGAAGGATCAATATTCAGAAAACACAGAACGCCTGACGCCTCACTCCATACAAGTCCAAGAGTCTTCCTATTAGTATAAAGAAGCACCATATAAAGGCATTAATTATACTAATCATTCTGTTTCCCTTATAGCATTAATCAGGAGAGACAAGACAACTGAAAGGCTACAGCCAATACAAAATAAAGCAGCAAGAAGTACTACCAAGGAAAAGTATCAAGATCCACGAAACACAAAAACACCACACGACTCAACAAAGCCAGAACGCCTGACGCCTCACTCCTGCCTGCCATCCCGGCGTCCCTTCTTAGTGAAACGACGCCGCCTTTTTCTTGTTTTGTCGGTATCGCTTCTCTTCCTGGCCTTCTCCTTGGCCGAGGTGTTGTCTATTGCAATCGTTTTATATCTGAAGGGAAATAGGAGGCGCATAGCAGTGCGTTGTTGAGGCCTTCAAAGTCACCTTACAGAACACCTATTGTGATATTAGGAATATGTATTTTGCTACTGCGGCTTTTCATACTTGATGCGAGCCCTTCTCATACATTGTTTACATACGGGACCTTCAGTCTAGAGCAAGCGACGGCTCCACGTACACACTCATGGATCTTGCTGGTAATTATTATTAAGTTTCTTGTTGTTTAGGGTATTATTTATTAGGTATGGATTGTGTGCTCTTGTAGGACGTGTGTTCTGTAACTAACGAGTGTCATTTGTTTAATGGAGTGTTCATGGGGAGTGTTATGTTGGTACTGAGAAGTTATGTTCTGTTTCCAGACTGTACCAAGGTTTTAAGCTAAGTAAAGCTTGGGTAGCCGCATCCAAGTGTTTCCATATCATCACACCTATTTCAGCCTCCGCTATTCTCCTCTTTTTTCATTTTTTTTTCTTTTTCTGTTTTTTTTCTCACCCTGTTCTTCTTCCACTTCTCCTTCCAGCTCTTCTTCTTCCTTCTTTTTTTCTCACCCTTTCTTCTTTTTCTTCCTTTCACTTGTCCACCTTCTTTTCTGCTGTTTCCTTCCTTTCTGCTTCCTATTTTACTCTGTGCCGATGGCCCCCTTATCATCAATGTTTCCCGCTGTCCTCTTTCTTAACAGATCCCTCTTCACATTGCGCAGTATTATTATTCATCTTCATCGTGATGTTATTCTTAGCGTTGTTATCTCGTCTCTTTTTTTCTCCTAGCTAGTTAACTTCTTTCTCTTAGACATTTCACCTTTGTTAACACCACTCCTTAGCCTTAAGTGGGTGAGCAGGATGAGGAAAAACCTATCAAAACACTTGCCTGGTAGCTCCACCTTGGCGTTCATACCGACTTTTTCACTTTCTTTGGGAACAAAATTTATCATGCGACGAAGAGCATGTTTGTGTCTCTTATTTGAGTATATTCTGACGTGCTTTCTCATTCTCTGGTCGATATTCTCAAATATTTATGGGATTTCGTGATAGTTGGGCAGGACTTCTGCACCGTAAAAGTTACAAACACTATTGCGAACCCAACTTATCTCCCTCGTGGCCTTTGGAAACACTTGCTGTCAGCGTCTGAGAGTACGGGACAGTCTTTGTCATGAGAAGAACACTGCTGCTCTAACTTCTCCCTCATCTTCGCGTTGTGAACCTCCTCTTTTCTGGGTCTGGCAGAACGATGAACGACAAACACAACTTCTCGCCTCGGTAAACCTGACCGAGTGGCTCTCTTCGCGGTGTTACGTCCCCAGTGTCGCCACTGGGGTGGTCAAGGGGTCTTAGGAAAAAAGTAAAAAATAAATAAAGACGAAAACAAAAACAGGGTTGGGTAGGCCTCAAACTCCAGGTTATTTTCCCCTTAACCAAATAACAAAAGGAAATGAATAATTTAAACAAAGGAAATGGTCAAACGGAAACGCAGAATACAAAAGACTTTATATTTACTAGATTTAATTTACATTACTTACGAAAAGAAAACCCAAGCTTGCCAAAGCTTAGCACTCCTTTAAGACATGAAACGGGTAACACACACAAAGAAGCACAACACGTGGGCGAGGGGCAGCATCAGACACAAGGGCACACACGTCTTATACACGAAAACACTTAAAAACGGCACAGAAAATAAATAAATAAATAAAAACTTACCTTAAAACTAACGACCACCTCTCTCCCGTAAAGAAAACACACGCCTGCTGGCGTGGAAAAACTGCATAAGGCGCTGCAGGGAAACAAAGGGGAGAGAGAGGAGCCGGCACTAACCCGAGCATGGTGTTGGCTTTGTTATATCCTTTTTTACAGTGCCTTGCAGGTCACTGCTAATGGTGACTCCAAGATCGGACTCCTCCTGCACGACCTGCAGTGGTTTTCCGTGCATGCTGTACGTATGGTTACTGTTTCTGGATCCAAAGTGCATTACTTTACATTTGTCCACGTTGAATGACATTTGCCACTTTTCCGACCACTGAATGATCTGATCAAGGTCCCTTTGGATGGTTTCGCAATTAGCGGTCGTGATGGCCCTTCCACCCACGTTGGTGTCGTCAGCAAACTTTGAAAGGGAGGATTTTAATCCTGTTTCTAAATCGTTGATGTATAAAAAAGTTAGAATGGGTCCCAGCACTGATCCTTGCGGTACTCCACTAGTGACTGGAAGCCACTCAGAAGCCTGCCCGTTGAGTAACACTCGTTGTTTTTTATTGGTAAGCCAGTCTCTTACCCATGCAGTCAGGTTGTTTCCCATTCCGTGTTTCCATAAATTCTCCCCGCGGTGCACTGAGACAGAGAAACAGACCGAACAGACTGATTGGCTTTACTACCAAAAACTGCCAGATAACAAAAAAAAAAATCGTCAAGAGCTAATTCACGCGGACATCGCGCACACGAGGATCAGTTTCGGACTCCCTGATATGCGGAGACCGTCGCTAAATTAGATGTTCACCGCCGGGCAGCCACGGCGACCTCTGCCAACACACCCTCCAAGAAAAGGCCGCCAGTGTGTTAAAAGAGACACGCCAGTCCTCGTCGAGCGAGCAGCTCGGCCCTTCCCGCCGGTTGTAGACTGCTGAGCTGCTCGCTCGGCTCCTGCTACGGGCTGCCTCTGGCGCCCGTGCCCCCTCCTGCTGGGAGGGGGCGAGCCCTCAACGCCCGCACGAGTGCTAGGAGTCGATTCCTTTTAACGGGCCGTCGATACAACAAGGGCCCGTTTCCCCTTAAAGGGGATTAATCTTTAAAGTGTGTTAACGTGTTCACCCTTGAGTGGCGAATCGAATGTTTCAATAAACTGCTTTACAAAGGTGGATAAATTTACATTGTTTATGATTGATGACACGTCGCAAGCGTGTTCACCCTTGAGTGACGAATCGAATGTTTCAATAAACTGCTTTACAAAGGTGGATAGATTTACATTGTTCATGATTGATGACACGTCGAAAACGAAAACTGTCAGCATTAAACTTATATTAACAAAATAGTAAATCAATACTACGCCGAATTCGTCATCAGCATCACCCTGCGAGAGTGTAGGAATCTCCCGCCTTCAGCAGATCAGTGCATCACAATGGACTCATTCTACACCAAGCTGAATAAATATTCGCCGGGCAGACATGCAGCACCTTGCTGGAAATTTAATGTTTCACTAAAGTTTAAGGGCAGACCACCTCAACTCAACCACAGTCCGTGTAGATTCTCTCTCTCTCTCTCTCGCTTGCGCGCGCGCGCGCTCTCACAAAATAAATTTATTAATACATTTTTCATGTGTCATCGTCATTTCCTTTTCTCATCGACATCATTATGAGCAGTACCATCTTTCATCTCCCCCAGCATCTCCATTTCCCCTCCAACATCTCCTCTCCCAGCATTTCCATCTCCCAGCATCTTTATCTCGTCTCGTCCTTCGCCATCTTACATGCCTCGCCATTTTTCATTCTTCCGCTCAGTTCTTCTCATCTTTCAAATCTCCTCCTCCTTTGAATGCTCACAAAACAACATAAGCATTCTCTTTTTTTTCTCCATGTGACCTCTTCCATTTCCTTCAGCTCCTCCTCCTCCTCCTCCTCCTCCTCCTCCTCCTTTTCCTTTATCTCTTTCCCTTCCTCTTCTTCCCCCTCCTCCATCTATTCCTTTTCATACCTTCTTAATTGTTTTATATTTTTTTGTGTGAGTTCATGATGCAGAAGCAATGACTGAAAAGTTAGAGAGGGAGAGAAAAATTAAGGAGCGAAAGAAAAGAGGAAAGAAAAAAGAAAATGAAGCGTGAGGAAACTGGAGTGATAAACAATGAAGAGAGAGAGAGAGAGAGAGAGAGAGAGAGAGAGAGAGAGAGAGAGAGAGAGAGAGAGAGAGAGAGAGAGAGAGAGAGAGAGAGAGAGAGAAGGGAGGATTTTTCTTGTCCAAACCAATTTTTTTTCTCTCTCTCTCTCTCTCTCTCTCATTACCTGCCTTTTATTTTTTTCTCTTCCATTATCGTGTCTTCATCTTCATTTTTGGGTGAGTTCCTTTCCTTCATCTCCCTCCGTCTCTTATTTTCGTCTTCCTCCTCGTCCCTCCCCTCCTCTTCTTATTTCTTTCACTGAAACATTTCATTCTCATCACCTCCTCCTCTTCCTCCTCCTCCTCCTCTTCCTCCTCTCTGTCCCGCCATCAGATCCATTCACCGGTGATTCAGGTGTACAGAAAGCGACATTCCAGGAAGACTCCACCTAACACTTGTAATAAAAAGCAGCGACGGAGAAAAAAATGGAAAGAATAAAACAATAAATGATGGAAAAAAATAAGTGTTAGATTATCTGTATTTGTTATTATTATTATTATTATTATTATTATTATTATTATTATTATTATTATCATTATTATTATTATTATTATTATTATTAATATTATTATTATTATTACTATTATTATTATTATTATCATTATTATTATTGTTATTATTGTCATAGACGAAAAAGGTAGAGAGGGAGGAGTGCGGACTCTTTTCGCCGCCTGCTCAGCAGCCCCCAAACACCTGAGACGCCAAGAAAGAAAATGAAAATGAAAGAGATGAGAGAGGAGAAAGAGTGTGAGGGCATTGCGATGAAGCCAAAAGATTACGACACACAGCGAAGGACCTGGCTTGTCACCCGCCAGGGAAGAGAGAGTGGGGACGCCCAGGAAGACCGGGTGCATGGCTGTGACTGTGAGTCCGAGTCCCCCACACTCTAGAACAAGACGGTCGTTGGCCGGCAAGATCATCCGTCCTTTGATGGGTGTTACATTCCATCCTGCCGGGTGTCCAGTCACCCTCCTCACTGGACGGCCCAGCGGGGGAGCCGGTTTAGTCGCCAACAGTTCCACTATGCAACAGGCCGTGCTGGATTACATGGTGTCTGTAGTAGTGGTCCAGAATACTATCCCATACCCATACCCCATAATTTTTTGAAAATTGGAGTTTTTATGTTTGTATGTACGTATGTGGGATTGTATGTATGAATGGATTGATGAATGGAAAAGAGATTGAGAAAGGGAGAGGGAAGAGAGTGGGGGAGAGAGAAGAGAAGAAAGACTGCATTAGCTATAGAACAAAGGGAGAGAGAGAGAGAGAGAGAGAGAGAGAGAGAGAGAGAGAGAGAGAGAGAGAGAGAGAGAGAGAGAGAGAGAGAGAGAGAGAGAGAGAGAGAGAGAGAGAGAGAGAGAGAGAGAGAGAGAGAGAGAGAGAGAGAGAGAATGCATCAACTAAAGGACATTCCAGACCCGTGCGAGACTGAGGTAACTAATGAGGCAGGTGGGCAGGTGAGGGCGAAGGTGACACGCGGGGACACCTTGCGGGGACACCTGAGCCGAGGCGGGCCAGGTGAAGCGCGACGAACAACACATGCCCGAGCCGAGGGTGCCGGAGGGGGTTGAAGGGGAGCGGGGGGGAATACTTAAGGACGCTGAAAGTATGGCGGGGAGAGAAGAATGCGTGCCCAAGACGGGGCGCGGACGAAATTAAAGTTAACTATTCGGAAAAGAGTTAAATTAAAATGAACCTGACCATTATAAGGAAAGCAACGTCAAAAAATGTGAAGGTTGATGTATATTAAACTAAATTGTTCGAAACAACATCAAATTAAAGTGAACTTGACGAATATAAGAAAAACAGCCGTCAATAAGGTGGACACTGCAAGAATGAAACTTAACTCTTTGAAGAATCATAAATTAATATGGCCTTGAATAAGATAGTGAAATAGATGATGAAAAATTACAGCAAAATACACCAAATGTCACTTTAACCTATGACACATCAAACCCCCTATGACACATCAAACTTATAATACTCACCAATATTGAGGGTCTGATAGCCGGCCTGGTATTTCATTACCTCTCCTTTCTGTCCCTTGTCTCGTCGCCTGGGAAAGAAGCCTCGTGCTCCTATTACTTGTCTCGTCGCCTGGGAAAGAAGCCTCGTGCTCCTATTACTTGTCTCGTCGCCTGGGAAAGAAGCCTCGTGCTCCTATTACTTGTCTCGTCGGCTCTCGTCTGTTCCTCTAGCCGACGGTGGACCCGATCTTCCGTCATCTCCATTCTGCCCCCCCCTCCCCCCCCCGTCACCCCCATCCTGAGGTAGGCGTCTACGCGCTGTAAAAAATTGATAATTAAGACTGCAGGGAATAATTGCCTATTTAAAGCATAGTAACATCAAAGGAGACTTGACAATATAATGAAAATTGAGCGTCAATATATATCAACGTTACTGATCCAAATTCAAGTATATCATTATGAAGCAAAGTGGGAATAGCGTTATGCTGAATAGTGTTTTTACGCTAAAGATATACTATTACGCTTTCAATAAATGATATTTTGACATTTGAAAACGATAAAATATTGAAAAAATATCGAAAACAATAAGTAAAAAGGATAAATGAAAACAAATAAATAATATTGTTTGCCTTTGTGTGTGTGTGTGTGTGTGTGTGTGTGTGTGTGTGTGTGTACTTTTTCTTTCTAACTTTCATCTCCATCCTGATATTCGCCTGTCTCCACCTGTCATTTTATCCCTTTTTCCCTATTTTTCGCTTATTTATTTTTCTTATATTTTTTTTCTAATTTTTACTTATATTCTCCGTAACTCCTCTCATACTTTTCTTTACTATTGAAGTTTCCCTTTAAATTTATTTGTCTCACCTTTGCCGTGTTTTCTTGTATTCCCCTTACTTTCCTTTATTTTTTTCTTTCAATCATCTTTGTTTCTCTTCAGTTTTCGATCATGTATTTTCCTCCTTTACCAGTTTTCCCGTTTCTTCTTGTGGTCGCTTCCCATATTCCTTCATATTTTTCATTGTTACCTTTCCTTAACTGTTTTCCCACTTTTCCCCTGAGTTTTCCATCACATTTTCCATTTATCTTCGTTTTCCCTCGATTTTCCATCTCTTATTTTCCTTTCTCGCCTGTTTTCTCCTCGTGGTCGCTTCCCATTTTCTCCTCGCGTGGCATCTTCGGCTTGGCCCTGCTGCTGCCGGTGCCAAGGTGCCTTAACGACCCCCTGACGACCACCATAATGACCATCACCATACCCCCTCCCCCCCTGAAGCACCCCCATGACCCCTTTCACCCTCCTCCCTTCAACACGCATTTTTCGTTTATCCTTCACCCTTCTGCTATTTCTTCTAAATCATCTCCACCCTGGCCCGCCCCCTTCCAGTCACTGCCTCCTCCAGCCCAGTCCCTGCCCACGTCCCTATCACCCAGCAGCAGTAGTGATAGTAGTTGTAGTAGTAGTAGTAGTAGTAGTAGTAGTAGTAGTAGTAGTAGTAGTAGTAGTAGTAGTAGTAGTAGTAGTAGTAGTAGTAGTAGTAGTAGTAGTAGTAGTAGTATAGTAGTAGTAGTAGTATAGTAGTAGTAGTAGTAGTAGTAGTAGTAGTAGTAGTAGTAGTAGTAGTAGTAGTAGTAGTAGTAGTAGTAGTAGTAGTAGTAGTAGTAGTAGCACTTGTAGTGGTAGTAGTAGTAGTAGTAGTAGTAGTAGCAGTAGTAGCAGTGGTGGTAATAGTAGTAGTAGTAGTAGTAATAGTAGTGGTAATAGTAATAGCCGCCGAGTGGCTTAGAACTACCCACATACTGTCCAGAAGACCACCTATCAACCCGGACTCTAGATTCTAGGATCAAAAATGAGCTCTGGGAGGGCAGCATGAGCCAGTGCAAGATGGCGCCACTATAAACACTCGCCTGCGCCAGAACGGGCTGCTGACCATCAGGGACCCACTGAAAGGAAAGAAGACCATCAGGACCCACCGGAAAAGCCTTTGGACCAAACCATCAGGTTCCACCGGGAAGAAGTTTCACCATGCCATAGGGTTAATGTAAAAAAAAAAAAAAAAAAAAAAAGTAGTAGTAGTAGTAGTAGTAGTAGTAGTAGTAGTTGTTGTTGTTAGTGTTGCTCTTTTAGTTGTAGCAGCAGAAAATTTTTCGGCAAGAATTCCACAAGACTGCCAGAAACTTTCCAATGTTTGCAAGAGTGTGTTACGGGCGGTGCATTATTAGGGAGTGTCTCGAAACATTCTGCGGACACAGCCAGCCATATTTGCATTACTTGGCGGGTCCCGTGATGGACAATGCGGACACGCCGGGCGTCAGCACGTGCCATAACCCATGAAAAAAAATAATAATAAATAAGGAAGTGTGTGTCTTGGGGAGCCATGAAAACGGGAATGTATGGCGCAGCGCTCACGCCAGCACCAGCAGGACACGGCCAGCGTGTGCAATTATATTCTCCGTAACTTCTTTCATACTTTTCAATTTCATTGAATAGAGTGGAATGGAAAATGTGACATGTTATTATAAATTATTCAAGCTTTCGCTTAAATCGCATTTTATCTATAATTTAATATACCGTCGTGTTCAGGGAACTTCTCTTTATAGGATAATATGGTTTATTTCAGTACTGGTTCAAGAACTCCCGCAAGTAGCAATGATATGTAAAAAGTGTTACACGCATTTCGAGGCTGCTCTTTCACTTATTCACGTCTAAAGTTGCGTTCGAACTTTCCCCACACTGCCTCAGTTGTCAATTTTGCCATAAACCTTTTTTCCTTTCACTTTCCTCCCCTCGAATCCTCTTGCTTCTTTCCTCTCCTCCCCATCACCACAACCCTTTCTTTCCTCTCATTCTTTTCCCTCCCATCGGATCCTCAATCCCACCACCACCACCACCACCATTAGCACTTCCATAAAACATCATCCCCATAAAACCACCAACAACACCCACTACTGCTTTCCCTTCCTCCTCTTCGTTCCTTCTGTTACTACTGCTACTGCTCCTACTACTACTACTACTACTACTACTACTACTACTACTACTACTACTATTATTATTATTATTATTATTATTATTATTATTATTATTATTATTATTATTATTACTACTACAACATACTACTACTAATGGGAGACAAAGAGCGTTCATTCACCGCCAATAAATGAAAGTTGGAGGTACTAAAGAGAAATATTATCCGATCAGTGGTAGATTAAAAAGTATTGATTGATCTGAACTCTGTGTGTGTGTGTGTGTGTGTGTGTGTGTGTGTGTGTGTGTGTGTGTGTGTGTGTGTGTGTGTGTGTGTGTGTGTGTGTGTGTGTGTGTGTGTGTGTGTGTGTGTGTGTGTGTTGTGTGTGTGTGTGTGTGTGTGTGTGTTTATGTGCGTTTGTGTGTGATAATAATAAATGTTGTGTGAGAGAATTACATAGCTTGATAGATATAGAGATAGAAAGAAAAATAAATATGCAGATGGATCGATGATAAAGTAGATGTTTGAGTAGAAAGGTTTAGGTACAGATGGATAGATAAATGAATATTAGAAAGAAATACAGACAAATAAACAAACCAGAAATATACAGAACTTCATTCTCAGGTGACAGGAGGCTCATGTCACATCATGGAACTGATCAAGAGAATCTAATGCCAGCGTTTAAACTCTGTCAAGATCGGCTCACTGCTCTCGGTCTTGTCTTCTTCATTATTAGAACAAAACATGACACCTCCACATTAAACATAAAGACGATCGTAGTAAACAAAAGTAGTTGAGTGGTTACTAAATACGTAAAAACAGGAAGCAAGAAAAATAAGAAAAAAATATGAAGGATCGGCAAAGGTTGGAAAGAATGACAGCATATGTACGACATTCGGGAACAGATAGAGCGAAGGGGAATTAAAACAGGGACAAGAACTAAACTGAAATTTGCCACTCCCATGAGGCCGGAGCGGGGGGACGGAATACAGAAGCAGGGCGTGGTCAGGAAGGACCCCGGGAGGAACGTTCAACAGAATAAACTGAAAGGTTACACGCTGAGACTAAATAGACTAAATAGTAGAGTGTCTCACAGGTGTCAAGGCTCCGGGGGGAGGGTTAAAGGCCGATAGTAAGCGTCCACCTGCCATTATTTTATCGTTGGTGAAATAAAGTGACGGGGCGCTGCTTATCACTAAACTCTAAAAACATTACTTTTCAAAATTTAGAAGGCTTACTACGCAGTATAAACTCTTTGGTCAAATAAAGGAAGGTTTGGTTTATTATAAAAGCTAAGGTTCTGTAGTTTGTATTTCTTTCGTTGGTGATGGGTAATGACTCAGCTATTAATATTACTGCTCATTAGAATTTAAAAGGTTTATTAGCCTATGTAAGTTGTTCAATCGAATGGATAAGAACATAAGAACATAAGAACGCAGGAGTCTGCAAGAGGCCGGTAGGCCTGTACGAGGCAGCTCCTTTGACCCTAAGCTCCCGTGTATCTAACCCCACCTAATATCGCTGTCCATGAATTTATCTAGTCTATTTTTGAATGTGACAATTATATTGGCACTCACCACATGACTGCTAAGCCTATTCCACTCATCCACCACCCTGTTAGTAAACCAATTTTTGCCTATGTCCCTGTTGAATCTGAATTTATCCAGTTTAAACCCGTTACTTCGTGTCCTACCCGGTTCTCTTACCAACAAAACCTTATGAATGTCTTCCTTATTAAAGCCCTTCATCCATTTATAAACCTCGATCACGTCTCCACGCACCCTTCGCCTTTCTAGAGAATGCAAGTTTAACTGTTTGAGTCTTTCCTCGTATGGCAAGTTTCTCAACCCCTGAATCATCTTAGTCATCCTCCTCTGCACCGATTCTAACATTTTGATATCCATTCTATAGTAGGGTGACCAGAACTGAACCGCATAGTCAAGATGAGGTCTAACTAATGCTAAATATAGTTTGAGGAAGACTTCGGGGCTTCTGTTGCTTACGCTCCTTGAAATAAATCCCAGTACCCTATTAGCTCGATTTCTAGCTTGAATGCATTGTGCCCTTGGACGGAGATCAGAGCTCACTAAGACCCCTAAATCCCTCTCGCACCCAGACCTACTTATGAGAGTGTCATTTAAGCAATAGTTATGTGAGGGGTTGTTCCTACCTACACTCAGAATACTGCACTTCCTAAGTTGAACTCCATCTGCCATTTATCCGCCCAGTCATATAATCTGTTGAGTTCACCTTGGAGAATACTAGCGTCCTGATCCGACTCAATTACTCTACCGATCTTGGTATCATCTGCAAATTTACTAACATCACTACTAATTCCTGTGTCTAAGTCATTGATATAAATAATAAACAAAAGTGGACCTAATACCGAACCTTGTGGGACCCCACTCGTAACACATCCCCAGTCAGATCTTTTACCATTGATTTGCACTCTTTGCTTCCTATTGCTAAGCCACGCCTTGACCCAGTTCAAAACTTTACCCTCTACTCCGTGAGCCTGTAATTTAAGCAACAGTCGTTGGTGAGGAACTTTGTTAAACGCTTTACTAAAATCAAGATAGATTACATCATAATTTTCATATCTGTGTACCGCCTCAAATACTTTATTGTAGAAGGTGGTTCGGTTCATTCCAGAAGGAGAATGAGTAATAGTTTTGTCGGCGGTGAAAGAAAGTGACAGGGTGCTACTAATCAGTAAAATCTATTAATACTACTTTTTGGGTTTTAGAAAGGTTGCACGCTCTGTAAGCTCTTAGTCGAACAAGCGAAGGTTTGACTAATTCCAGAAGTCCAATTGATTTTTTTTTTTTTGTGTGTGTAAAAGAGAGACGTTGCCTTAGCAATTTCTAAACTCTATTAATATTGGTGCTTATTGGGATGTAGATTTGCTAGACGTTAGTCAAATAGGTTCAGGTTTACAAAGGAGGTTGTCCTCTGATAGGAAGAATTGTGAAAAGGGAACTGGCAATTCAGGAAGGTTTGATTCGTCTCCCGACTCGAGGGCGTAAATTAACCTCTTCCACACAGGGTGGTCACGCTGAGCAGTGTGTAGCTCAGGTGAAGTGAAGTTGTGGATGACCTCTGGGGTGGTAATCGCGCCTATCGGAACATTCCGAGATAAGGCATCTGCGACCACATTTGTTTTCCCGGTGATGTATTTTATCTCCGGATTGTATGCTTGGATCGTTAAGAACCATCTTGCCAGACGACCGTGTAGGTTTTTTCCCTTGAAAAGATCAGTTATGGCCGCGTGGTCCGTAAACACCACAATTTTGTACCCCATCACAATGTCACGAAAATGCTTCAGAGCCCACACAATGGCAAGAGCCTCTAGGTGGGTAACAGAATAGTTCTTTTCCGGAGCTGTAAGTACTCGACTGGCGAACGCTATCACATGCTTTTTGCCGGACATATCTGTTTGCATCAGCGCGGCTCCTACTCCACTAGCCGAAGCGTCGGTACAAAGCTGAAAGGGGTCCTTGAAATCCGGAAAGACAAGGACCGGAGCCCGTGTAAGCGCTTTCTTTAAATCCTCACAACTCGTTTGTTGAGCTGGGAGCCACTGAAATGGTACGTCTTTCTTTAAAAGATGGGTTAGGGGACTCGCGCGAGCTGCGAAGTCCTTAATGAAAGGCCTGTAATAACCTGCGACACCCAAGAAAGACCGTACCTTGTCCGCAGACGTTGGCTGAGGGAACTCGGCAATAGCCTTTATTTTGTCGTCCACTGTATGGATGCCGAATTCGTCCACGACATGCCCCAAGAACTTGATCCGAGGCTTTAAAAATTCACATTTGGTGATTTTGAGCTTTAATCCGACTTCTTGAAGTCTGTGTAGGACTGCTTTTAGTGTTTCCATGTGAGCATGCACGTCTTTACTTGCTATGATGATGTCGTCTAAATACACATAGACAGAGTTGCCCAGCAAGTCACCAAAAATACTGTTCATTGTCCTTTGGAAGGTCAAGGGAGCTCCTTTGAGCCCGAACGGCATCCTCGTCCACTCATAGTGGCCATGAGGCGTGCTGAAAGCCGTTATTTCACGTGACTCAGGGCCATGGGCAGTTGCCAGTAGCCACTGACCAGATCAAGACTCGTAAAGACTTTATTTCCTCTACCGAGACACATCAGAAGATCTCGAAGAACGGGAAGCGGAAAATGATCATCCACGGTCGCAGTGTTCACACGCCGGAAATCAATCACAGGACGATAAGAGCCGTCTTTCTTTGGAACCAGGAACAAGGGCGAATTCCACGGGGAATTCGATTCTTTGATGACACCTTGTTCTAACATTTCAGAGATAAGTTGTTGCACCACCTCCCTCTGACTGTGGGGGAGCTTGTACGCATTGATATATACAGGATTTGTATTGGGTTTTAACTTAATGTGGTGTTCAGCACACTGCGTAACTCCAAGCGGCTCGCCTGGTAGAGCAAGCGCCCCCCGATAATGTTCCAGAAGCTGGACTAAGGTTGGCTTAATTTCGGAATAGTGTGCAACTTTTAGGAACGCCTCTAAATTAGCTGTGTCTTGTTCGGGAGAAGCCTGACACGCCGAGGTTATGCCTGAGACTTGGGCTGAAGAGTATTCAGCTGGTTCCGGGGCGACATTTCTCCCATACACTAGACACTGGCATAATCGAACACCGTGTTTTAAGGATACAGGGATCCAGACGTGTTTATTACCAATGCCTCTGCAAAACCTCCCTCCTTGACTGTTGCAAGAGTTACCTCCACCGTCACGCGGTGTACGTGAGGAACTCCGTCGATACACATCACTGCCCGCCGGAGGCGTTAGGCAAACGGATTTTAACAAGTTTTGCAGCACGATCCGGAACTATATGAGGACCTTCTACGACTGCCGTTACTGTCCGCCACAAGTCTGCAATGGTTTCGTGTGGTTTGACCGTAAGAGGGGACACTTGGGCGGTGGCAGCCCCTGAGTATGTGGTGGGTTGGTCATTTTCCACCTCTGAGGGTGAGATTACAGTTTACAGAGGCGATGTATTGACCAACACCTGTATGCGTCGGCCTTGATACACGATCGCGTTGCTTACAGGGTTTATGGCGATGTGCAGGTCTTTCATGGCGTTCAATCCTAAGATCCCATCCACAGGTAAAGCAAACCTGCTAGAGACATAAAAGAAATCTCGAAAGGGACATACTTTTTCATGTAAGCTGACTGTTAGCGGTACTCGCCCAAGGATTCCCAAAGTGGTGCCCGTCACGCCTATCACATTCAGGTCGTTCTCTTGGAGCGGCCAATTTTCCCCACTCGCTTGTCGTGTCAGTGACCTGTAAGCGGAGTCGGATATGACATTGACTGTGGCACCTGTGTCAACCGCTAAGGTGAGTGAAGTGTTGCCCACCTTGCAAGGGAGGGCAATTATGCTTGTCCGTCCCAAGGCGGCAATGACGAGTCAAGTTGCTCCCAATTAGTATTTTCCTTAAGGGACACTTGGATGTACGCCTCGGGGCTGTCACGAAGTCATGTCTTTTTATTCTGAGAAGAGGAGTGTGGTTTACTGTCCGCTGAGTACTTGTACTTCTGTTCCTCCTTGGCCTTTTGTATTGCAGAACAACTGTCTGAATCATGAAAACAATTCCCGTGGATATGGCAAAAGGCAGCCTTCCGCTGATGGTTTGGCCTAGGGTTCCTGTGTGATGAATGATGCCCGCCCCTGTAACCTCCTGACCTCCTATCTGAGTCCTGTCTTGAAGGTGTTGATTCCCTACGTTTCGCGAAGCAAGAATGTTCAGAATGTCCTGATTGCTTGCAAAAAATACAGGTGAGAGAGACCTTACTTTGAGCCTGTAATACTGCGGCTGGTGCGAGGGGATGCTGGTGAGGGTGTCCTTGAACCTTGAGTGGGTTGTAAGTATGCAGACGAACCCGGGGGTGAACGAATTCTGCGGCCTGTAATTGATAAATAATGAGTGCCTGAACAGAAGATTACCTTAGTAAATTCACTGGTTGTGGTATCGTGTTCCAGTCCCTCTTCACTTGAAGGACGAGCCAACTGTTTAAAGGTGTCGCCGAGTTTAGCGAGAGTGTCTTTGTTCATACTATGGTGTAAATCATTTACAAAATAGGAGCATATGTTGATAGCTGTAAATATGAACCAATAACCGGAACGTGTATGAATGAATAGTTTGCGTTGAAACCCTAAAAAGGCAAGAAAGAATGGCTAGCAAGGTGCCTGTTTAGACGTAATAGAAGTTAAGGTTATAAAGGAATGCCCTAATGATATGGGTATATATAGAAAGAATAACTATATAAACAAAGTGGTATGTTAAGTGAGTATACCATTGAAGCTCACGTTTTCTCTCGAGCGGTGAAAAGAAAACGGAGGCAGGGCACACTGATGAAGATTAAATTTGATCAGGGAAATCACATTATACTCAATAGACTCGCTAGCAAACAATAAGAAAGAATCAATATCGTATGCGAATGAACGTAACTCCCACAATTATGACTGAGTAACAGCGTTAAGAACACAGAAATAAAAAAATCGTGCCTCTGCACAGATAATAATGAAAATGAGCCGAGTCGGCAAATTTGGACAAGAATGGAATATCCACAAATACCAAGATTAATCAGCTGATGTAGTGGAGAGGGCGACGGCCTGTGATGCCCTGGGTGACGTGCAGTCGTTGTAGGCGCGTCAGGAAACCTCGGCCGCGGCCACAGCGGCGGTGAGAGGTGAGGGATGGGCTGACATCGGAGGACTCGCAATGGAGGTTGAAAAACTGCTGACCCAGCAAAATGAGCGGCCGCGGTGCGCGGCTGGGAGCTGGTACACAGCCGCCAGACGTATGATGGCCGCGTCGTCCTTGTTATAGGAAGAGATGGGCGGCGGTGGCAGACAAGACGACTTGGGTGTGTAACCTCTTGAGAAGACGCCTTGCAAGAAACGGTAGTGGGAACAGCTTGCAGTCACCGGGAGATGTCCGCGGGTACCCTTGCTGACTGTTTGCCGGAAGAGGTTTGGGCCGATGCTCCCGGCAGCGGCGGTGGTGCCGCCAGCTGTGGAGCGAGGGGCATGCGGGGTGTCCCAAGGTCAGCGGGGCGTGCCTCCTCGTTGCAGGTGTGAATACCTCTGCCGTATCGTGGAGTGGCTTGCAGGGTACGTAGCAGTGCTGGCTACGAATATAATTCGCCTTAAGGAAGCTGAAGTCTTAATCAACACCCTTTAAACGCCCCCCGACAAGCCCGTTACATTTGGTTGGCAGCGGTCACCCCGCGCCTGTGCCTTCGCTACCTCGTTCTCCTCCAAGCCACGAGAACTCACCGCCAAACTCCGGGGACAGGCGTACAAGGGAAGAAGGAGTCAACGCACCTGCCGTCCGCGGCAACGCACCTGCCGTCCGCGGCAGCGCACCGGGCGCCAGCTACAAGCATCTCACACGTCGCCACCTACGTGCAACTCACAAGGCGCCAGCTACAAGCATCTCCCAAGTCGCCACCTACGTGCAACTCACAAGGCGCCAGCTACAAGCATCTCACAAGTCGCCACCTACGTGCAACTCACAAGGCGCCAGCTACAAGCATCTCACAAGTCGCCACCTACGTGCAACTCACAAGGCGCCAGCTACAAGCATCTCCCAAGTCGCCACCTACGTGCAACTCACAAGGCGCCAGCTACAAGCATCTCACAAGTCGCCACCTACGTGCAACTCACAAGGCGCCAGCTACAAGCATCTCCCAAGTCGCCACCTACGTGCAACTCACAAGGCGCCAGCTACAAGCATCTCCCAAGTCGCCTCCTACGTGCAACTCACAAGGCGCCAGCACCCAGCATCTCCCAAGTCGCCACCTACGTGCAACTCACAAGGCGCCAGCTACAAGCATCTCCCAAGTCGCCACCTACGTGCAACTCACATGGCGCCAGCTACAAGCATCTACAAGCCTCGAGCACACCAGCTATAAGCAACTCTACAGGCGTCCAGCCTACAAGCCTCGAGCACACCAGCTACAAGCCTACAGGCTCTACAGCCTACAAGCCTCGAGCACACCAGCTTCCAGCAACTCTACAGGCGTCAAGCCTACAAGCCCCGAGCACACCCACAGGCCTACGCAGCCGATAGCGAGGGCCACAATCTACAAGCCGCTCCCCCGCTTCAAGCCAGCACTGCTACGTACCCTGCAAGCCACTCCACGATACGGCAGAGGTATTCACACCTGCAACGAGGAGGCACGCCCCGCCACCGCTGCCACCAAATGTAACGGGCTTGTCGGGGGGCGTTTAAAGGGTGTTGATTAAGACTTCAGCTTCCTTAAGGCGAATTATATTCGTAGCCTTTATGTACAAGAAGCGACGGAGCGAGAGCGACTGTCGTTGTGTGTCAGTCGGACTCTCGTGAAGGAGTGGCGAGTTACAGGTTGGAAAATAATTGTTACAATTGGTCACGTATGTCAAGGTGACCTCCACGCACCATCGGAGTGCTAAGTATACAAAACTGAGACGGTAAACACTGACGGACGACATTCCTATAAGGTGGCGTGATCTATCTGTCGTGGGGTTTTTCCATTGACAATTGAATGCCTAATTCGTGGTGATATTAAATAATAATAATACATTGATATCCTACTATAACATTGGTTTATCTATGAGCTGAGCGTCCAATAGTTTTCAGGCCAGACCAGAATCCGATCCAAAGTAAGCTGCAAATACATAACTATTCAGGCTGCGAGGCTAGGCGTTGAGGCCACTCTGTCCCTAGGGTGCCTTGGGTCCCGGTGGGCTGGTCAAGGGTGTCGATGGCTGCCAGAAGTGCAGGTAGACTTTAGTTCATCAGATTAAAGGTTAGGTCCTCAGTCTAATACAGCAGGTTTGTAAGCTTCCAAAACATACGAAAAACTACGGAAAACTATCCAGATGCTTCGAAGATTCCTGGTATAGTTCAAGGATGCTAAAATATGATGGCAGAGATGGACGTAGACTTAGTCATGCGTCATGCAGATTTAAGGGACAGTTCCTCGTCCCAACACGGCGGGTTAGTCATCTTCCAAAAAACAAAAAAAAGATCTACCCCAAAACACGACAGTTCTGGTAAAAAGTTTGGTGATCATAAAAAGCAAACAAATTTAAGGACATTGTGCAGGAAATCTCTTTAGCATCGGGCGCTTAGTAAACTACCTGACCATTATGGAGAGCACAGGTTGGTTCAGTCTGGTTTGGTCGCTTACATGAACGCTGGAATTGGATTGTGAAAATGGCTCTAAACGTAAAGGGAAATGACGTGACTGTTGGCGATCACGAAAAAGTGCTGCAGTGTTTCCGGGAAGGCTGAGTTAAGGATCGGGTGGTGGAGAATGTGACAAGGGCAAAGTTGTGGGGTTTGTGTCCCTGTCTTATTGGTGAAGGAGAGTGACGGGACTTTAGCGATACAACAAGAAACTAATATCATTATTATGGGGCTGTCATGAAAGAATTTAAGTTATAGGATGGAGGAAACACAGATGAAGGTTTGATGCTCTTCTGTCTTCCAGGCAAAGGGATAAATAGATAAATATATATATATATATATATATATATATATATATATATATATATATATATATATATATATATATATATATATATATAAACTTTTGCATTAGGAAGTTAATGGGCATTAGAGATGAGCTAGGGCATAAGTTTTGCGGAGTGAGGCCTCGGAGGGAGGAGGGGAGGTGGCGGGACGCAGATGGCTCGCTGAGAAAAGCAGTTGCCATGAAAACAGCGATAAAAGACACGCAGGAAGGGAACCAACGACCTAACGAAAATATAAAAACCAAACCCAAGGAGAATAGATAGAACATACGAATAAGTTAAAGAATAAAGCAGTAAATAAATAAATAAGTAGAAATATAAAAATAAGTAAATAAAAACAGTGTATAATGATAATGATGACAAATAAGGATAATAATAATTTCAACTCTTTCCAACATCTCTCACTCCGCTCTTTTCCCTTCTCTCCTTTCCTCCTCCTTCCCTCCTTCCTCCCCCTCCGTCCCTTCCTTCACCTCTGTTCATCCATCTTCCTCCTCCTTCCCGTCAGTCTGGTAATCACCTCTCCTGTTGACGGACGAGAGAGAGAGAGAGAGAGAGAGAGAGAGAGAGAGAGAGAGAGAGAGAGAGAGAGAGAGAGAGAGAGAGAGAGAGAGAGAAAATAATTGTATGGAAATACAGATCACACTTTTTTTTTTTTTTTTTTTTTTACGTGTACGCCTATAGCGCCGGTAGGCTTTCTGAAGGGCCTGAATGGTAGTCGGTCCCAGCCCGTCATGGCGCAGGCAAGTGTTTATAGTGGCGCCATCTTCTCTTGGTTTATTCACTGCTTGAAAGTGGTTTTGCTGTGTGTGTGTGTGTGTGTGTGTGTGTGTGTGTGTGTGTGTGTGTGTGTGTGTGTGTGTGTGGTGGGTTAATGTGTTTTATTTCTACGCCTCCCCCCGTCTCTCTCTCTCTCTCTCTCTCTCTCTAAATCGATGAAATGTATGATCTTCCCATGTGTATGTATCTTCTTTTTGCTCCTTCTCCTCTTCCTCCTCCTCTTCCTCCTCCTCCTCCTCCTCCTCCTCCTTCTCCTCCTCTCCTATTTTTCACCCACCACCCTCTCGTTCTTCCTGCCTTGACCTCCCCTTCTTCCCTCTTTTCCTTCCTCTCATGCACTTCTTATTTTTCTATTACTTCTTCCTTGCACCCTTCATCCGGCCTTCCTTCCCATCCGTATTTCCATTCCTCGTTATCTTGCTCCTCGTTCTTTACTGATTCATTTATTCAGTGAGTCAGTCAGTCATTCAGTCGTTCATTAAGAGATGCGTGTTTTTTTTTTACAACAAAGGAGACAGCTCAAGGGCACAAAAAAACAGGAAACAGTAATAAAAAAAGCCCGCTACTCGCTGCTCCTAAAAAAAAAAAATCAAAAGAGGTGGCAGAAAGAGAGGTCAATTTCGGGAGGAGAGGTGTCCTGATACCCTCCTCTTGAAAGAGTTCAAGTCATAGGCAGGAGGAAGTATAGATGAAGGAAGATTGTTCCAGAGTTTACCAGCGTGAGGGATGAAAGAGTGAAGATGCTGATTTACTCTTGCATAAGGGTTTTGAACAGTATAGGGATTAGCATGAGTAGAAAGTCGTGTGCAGCAGGGCCCCGGGAGGGGGGGGGAGGCATGCAGTTAGCAAGTTCAGAAGAGCAGTCAGCGTGAAAATATCGATAGAAGATAGAAAGAGAGGCAACATCGCGACGGAATTTAAGAGGTAGAAGACTATCAGTAGGAGGAGGAGAGCTGATGAGACGAAGAGCCTTAGACTCCACTCTGTCCAAGAGAGCTGTGTGGGTGGAGCCCCTCCACACGTGAGATGCATACTTCATATACGAGTTTATTTCCTATTCCTACATTTAGGGCACCAGTTATGTTAGTCTTTGATAATAATTATTTCTTTACTTCTATTTGTGAGTAGATATTTTCAGTCCTCATTATTTATTCTAGTACTTTTATTATTTTCACTATTCCTACTGCTACCAGAAATCTTATAAATGTATATACTCGTATAACACCATTTGTAAGGTGTTTGCCTCTACCGTCATTACTATATATTTTCATTTATATTTATCTTGGGTTTGTTTTTATGTTTTCAACATCCTCGTTCCTCATTTTTAGCCTCGTCTCCTTCCTTCCTCCTCGTCATCTTTTTCCTACCTCTTTACCGCCTTCACGCACTCTCTTCCCTTTCTGTTTTTATTCAAAGTCCTCGCCACTTCTGTCGTTCTTTTACTATTTTCCTTCTTTAGATTTTTTTTCCTCATCCTTCTCTCCTTCTTTTTTGGCTTTATGTCCTTATTTATCCTTTGTTCTTTCTCTTCCTTCCTTCCATTCTTCCATCCACTGTTTCTGTCTTTCTTCTTTCCTTCCTTTTCTCCTTCAATTCCTTTCTACCTCGGCCGGTCTTTCATTACTCCTCAGCCTCGGTCTTCCCTCCCTCCATTCTGTAATATTTGCCTCCATTACTTCACACTTTCCTCTCCTCTTCCCCTCCTTCATTCACGCATCATTTTTTCCTTACATTTTTTATCTTTCCATTCTCTGCGCCTTAAGGTCGTCAGGGTACACGTCTACTCTAATGATGAGAAGAACTGATTGATAAGGAAGTTGTAATTTATATATATATATATATATATATATATATATAGATATATATATATATATATATATATATATATATATATATATATATATATATTTACCGATCATGGACGCTGATTAATATCGCTCGTTAATT
>NC_066509.1:30568325-30575825 GCF_024679095.1 Eriocheir sinensis | reverse complement strand
ACACACACACACACACACACACACACACACACACACACACACACACACACACACAAACAAACAAACAAACAAAATTCCACTTTTCTAGAACCACACAATCTACTGTCACTTCCTACTGCTACTACTACCATTACTGCTACTACCAATATTACTACTACTACTACTACTACTACTACTAAAAAAAAAAGAATGGTACTCCAGCCTCTCCACCATCGATGGTGGAGTCACTGCCACATAGCTTGCAACAAATTCCTGAAGGGCATCGAATTTCTTTTCAAGATCATTATGTTTGACTTTCCATTCAGTCACAGCCTTCTGAAGTTGTAATCTTTGAACGCAGAGGCGGCAAGGTCTACTCAGCTGGAAGTACTGAGCTGCAAATCGTTCAGGACAGACGTCACACTTAAGGTTCGAAGGCATTGTTAGAAATTTAAGCGAGTTAACAGTTTGGGCAAATATTAAAAGTGCTTTCGAAATAACTTAAATTGTGACCATAAATTGAATTGGATAAAAATTGAGCATGGAAATTAGATACTGCTGTGTTAGATGCCTCCAACACTGGGAGTTCGCTCCCACAGGTTCTTGAAAACGCCTCAAAGACCAATCGCTTGTCCTGAGCCTCGGTCACGAAAGAGACTTTCACAACCCGGCGCTTTTCAGCTATTGTCCTCGAAGTTTTGTCCCATAGAACGGGGCCGGCGTAGTCACACAGAGCAGAGCTGGCAAGGGAGGAGAGGAACCAGCAATTCGTTCCCACTTTCCGAAACGTGTACCCCAACTCTGCGACCCTTTCGAGGCCTGGCCAGTGGCACCTGTCACCAGGAGAATAGAGAAAGGAGAAAGGAGGATGAAGGGAAGAGAGAGACAACGAGGACGAGGAAATGGAGGAAGTAAGTGGGAGCATCAAAAGGAGGAGGAGGAGGAGGAGGAGGAGGAGGAGGAGGAGGAGAAGAAGAAGAAGAAGAAGAAGAAGAAGAAGAAGAAGAAGAAGAAGAAGAAGAAGAAGAAGAAGAAGAAGAAGAAGAAGAAGAAGAAGAAGAAGAAGAAGAAGAAGAAGAAGAAGAAGAAGAAGAAGAAGAAGAAGAAGAAGAAGAAGAAGAAGAAGAAGAAGAAGAAGAAGAAGAGAGAAAGGAGAAAGGAGGATGAAGGGAAGTAAGTGGGCGCATCAAAAGGAGGAGGAGGAGGAGGAGGAGGAGGAGGAGGAGGAGGAGGAGGAGGCCCTTGGGAGACAGGTGGAGATCGTGTAAGGTAATCGCTTTGAAAATTGTCAAGGATCGGCGGAGTTTGAAGGTGGAGGACGTCATTATGAGAGAGAGAGAGAGAGAGAGAGAGAGAGAGAGAGAGAGAGAGAGAGAGAGAGAGAGAGAGAGAGAGAGAGAGAGAGAGAGAGAGAGAGAGAGAGAGAGAGAGAGAGAGAGAGACTGTGATGTAAAAGAAGGAAATTTTCGCTGGAGGAACTCTAATTCTTTTTTTCAAACCTACGTCAATAGATGAATAGTAGTAATGGTAGTAGAAGTAGTAATGGTAGTAGTAGTAGTAGTAGTAGTAGTAGTAGTAGTAGTAGTAGTAGTAGTATTGTTGTTGTTTTCTTGTTGTTGTCCTTGTAAAATGTTATCCCTTGCTGCAGAAATATCATAAAGCTAGGAAAAAAATAGTTATTTAATTATTATTATTATTATTATTATTATTTTTTTTATTATTATTGTTATTGTTATTATTATTATCGTCATCATCATCATCATCATCATCATTGCTATCATCATTTTTCTTTTCCCTCTCCTATATATGTCTTTCTTCTTCCTCTCCCCTCCTTCCTCTCTTCCCTTAATTTATCATCCTCATTCTCCTCCTCCTCATAACCGCCTGTGAGGTCGGCGATCCATTTGCAAGCAGTGACCACAACATAATCAGATGCACGAGAAACTCATTCCTAATACCTAACTATAGTAAAGCAAAGTTTACGGACCTAAGAAAAGAATTGGCTTCAGTAAATTGGAATAATTTGCTCAATAACGTCAGCGTTCAAGAAATGTATAAGTTTTACTGCACAAATCACAGCGAGCGTAAATAAATTCATCCCAGTCAAGCCACGAAGGACAGAGAATCAAAAGCAGTTTGGATGACTATTTACCTGCAGAAAATCATCGTCGAAAAAAAAAAAAAGTATAAGAAATATGAACTGTCACACACTTCACAAGATCATACTAATTATATCAGTTTCAAGAGAGAGTGCGAAAGGACGATCAAAAAACAGAAACGCGAATATGAGATGAAAATATCACTTGATGCGAAGAAAAATCCCAGATTTTTTTCAGTTACATAAGAAGCAATAATAATAATAATAATTTCGGCCCACTATTAGTAAATGGCGATACGATTAATGGTGATAAAGGCATGGCGTCGGTCCTAAATTCAACCTTTAGTAGCGTATTCACAAAGGAGAACATGACATCGAACCCAGCCCCGAGGACTATTTTTCAAGGCCCTGAAGAACATAAGCTTGCGTTGGCCGAAATCGATATCAGTGAGGTGCGTGCTTACCTGCAAAAAGTAGATTCAAATAAATCTCCGGGCCCCGATAATTTATCTCCTCGCGTGTTAAGAGAATGTAGTCAACAGCTAGAATTACCCATAACGTTAATGTTCAACAAGTCATTAGCACAGGCTAGTCTGCCTCTAGAGTGGAAAAAGGCCAATGTTACCCAGATATTTAAAAAAAAAAGCCAGTAATTATCGTCCTATCAGCCTTATGTCTGTCCTAATTAAATTATTCGAAAAAATAATCAGGGATAAAATGATCACTTTCCTCGAAACAAATGATTTGATAACTGATAATCAGCATGGATTTTGTAGTAATCGATCTTGCCTTACCAACTTATTAACTTTTTTCAACGACGTTTATTCCAGTTGGGACGCCCGAGCCCCATATGACGTAATTTACCTAGACTTTCAGAAAGCATTTGATAAAGTTCCCCACGTTAGGCTTATTTCAAAACTGCGTTCCCACGGTATTAGTGACCATCTATGTGGGTGGATTCATGACTGGCTCACCAACAGAGAACAGAGTAGCGTAAGTTAAGGGTAGTAATTTCCTCTTATTTCTCTCTTTACTGTAAAATTTCCATGTCCCTTTCTTCCTTAAAGGAACATGATGTTCTCTTCTAACTATCTCATGCCGGCACGTTGCCGGAGGACGAGGTGGGTGGGGAGGAGCCTTCATCTATTCTATCCTGTCCTACCACACGTAGATTACTAGTAGTAGCGGTAGTAAACAGACACCCTCGCCATAGACCGACAGGTCTTCTGGTGTCTGTTCTTCCTGTGTATTCCTATATATGTATTCCTCCTCTTCCGTCGATATTAAACTTTCACTTCTTTCTCTTTCGGCCTTCGCCTCATTTTCCTCCTCCCTCCTACCCTTCCTTCATTTTCCTTTTCCTCATCATTTTTTTTCCAAACCTTATCGCATCCCTGCTCTCATCTTCTCTCAGTCACTCTTTTTCTTTACCTTTTGCAACCTCCCCTTCCTCCCATCCGTCCCTCTTTTTCTCCTTCCATCCTTCCCCGTTGCCTCGCTGTTCTCTCCTCACAAATTGATGAATGGCCCAAACGGTTTCACGAAATTTTATATAGAGTAAAATATTAATAATAATAATAATAATGATAATAATAATGATGATGATGATGATAGCCGCTGTTGGATTCCAGTTTCTCTACAGATGCTAAGGTGATATATAAGAAAAGAAGGAGGAGGAGGAGTTCGAAGAAAAATATTAACAACGACAATAATAACAAGAACAGGAAGGAAAGGAGTAGGAAGAGAAAGGAGAGCAAAAGAACAAAAAAAATCGAGAACAAAGAGAAACAACAACAGCAAAAACACCACTACCACCACCACCAATGACAACAACAACAACAACAACAACAACAACAACAACAACAACAACATCAACATCAACAACAACCAAAACTCAGCAGACACTATAAAAAAAAAAAATACAATTACAAATCAAGTTCCAGCCCGGCCATCCCCGAGGCGGAGCAGCGAGCGGCTGTTGTCACGCTCAGACAACGAAGGAAGGAAGGAGTGAATAAACAGCCTGGCGGAGGAACTTATTCATGATGTTGACGGAGAGAGAGAGAGAGAGAGAGAGAGAGAGAGAGAGAGAGAGAGAGAGAGAGAGAGAGAGAGAGAGAGAGAGAGAGAGAATGTCGAATAATATTTAGCTTACATTTTGTCATTCTTCACTAATCTGCGTTTTTGTTTCCTTTCTTTAAATTCATCAAATGGAGCAATCCGTTTTGTCTCCCTTCTTTCTCTAACTATCAAATGGAGCAATTCTTTTTTTTTTCACAGATTTGCTTCTATTGTTCTTTTTCTTTTTGAGACACTTCAGTTGTTAGGCTAATGTGTCTTGTTTATTTACAGCATTTTCTGTGTTTTCTTACGCCTTTCTTTGGCACTTTTCCTTTAATAAATGCTCACTAATATACTGCCATTTGTCTTTGTTTATTGCAAGTTTCTTACAGCTTTGTTGATGTGTGTTTCTTTTTACATTACCAAATACTGTCTTTGATATGTGTTGTTTTTCTTTTTGTGGCTCTTTACTTTTACTTCTATACAAACTGTATATGTCGCCATCTCTCCTCACTTGCTTCTGTTTATTAATTATTGTCACACACACGTTATCTCCTTCTCCTGTAATAGTTGTCCTGTGTGGTCTGCCTCGCCGGTCAGCTGATCCTGGTGATTACCTCAGTGTCGCCGAGCTCACTAACGATGCCTTATTAACACTCTTCAGACCCAGTAAATCCTTCCTTGCTTCATTACTCACAGGAATAACAAATTATTTACGTTTATATTGATTTTTCACTCACACATCCTTTTTATGCTTTTTTTCATATTGATTGTTTATTTTCTAGTATAAGCGAATAGTAAATCTAGTAAATCCTTCCTTGCTTCATTACTCACAGGAACAACAAATCATTAATATTTATATTGATTTTTCACTCCCACATCCTTTTCATGCTTTTTTCATATTGACTGTTTATTTTCTAGTATAAGCGAATAGTAAGTCTAATAAATCCTTCCATCCTTCATTACTCACAGGAATAACAAATTATTTATATTTATATTGATTTTTCACTCACACATCCTTTTCATGCTTTTTTTCATATTGATTATTTATTTTCTAGTATAGGTATTAAGTCCTTCAATACCACACAGTCATTAATTTTACCACATCGATTTTTTTTATCTCCAAATATAAACATGATTGGTTTTGCTATTGAATTTTTTTGTTTTTCATTACTACTATAATTTTTTTTTATCGTTGATGGATGCAAGCGGAGCGCGGCCACTGAATATATTTCCGTTCAGAAGTATGAATGACGCTGCGCCGTGATGGAAAACTACATGTGAAAGCCTCAACTAGTAAATGTGTAGTGTTGGGCGCGGGGTGAAGGGAGGCTGTGAGGGGGGGGGGGGGGGTGCGGGGTTGCGTGCGAGGAGGGGGTTGACACGGTGACTGAGAGGCGCAGAAACAGGGTAGGAAGGAGGAGAAAGTGGTGTGAGGTGGGTCAACAGGCTTGCTGGGAGGTGGATTAACAGAGTGGTCAATAAATGCTTGCTTACTTACTTGCTTACTCTGTGTGTGTGTGTGTGTGTGTGTGTGTGTGTGTGTGTGTCTGTCTGTCTGTCTGTTGTGCTGTGTTGTGTTGTGTTGTGTTGGGGGGTGCGTGTTTCTATGTGAGGGGGGCGGCCGCTACCATCTGTTGTTGGCCTAACTTGCCGCAGCTTTCTTCTCTTTGAAGTCACACAACAAAAACATTTAAATGGCAACCAAAACCTTCCGCAAAGAGGAGATCCGACGTGCCGTCTACGGCACTTGCTTGGTGGATGCGCCCGTGGGCGGGTGCAGCGTGGAGGCCGCGCCCATCCGGGTGACGATCAGCGTCCGCCGGCGCCGCGGGTGCTGGGGGAGGCTGGTCGGAGCCTGGAGGGAGGCGGCCGCGTTTTCCTTCGTCGACAGGCCGCGGGCCCCCTTCTTATCCAACGCCTTCCTGGACCTGGAGCACGTCTTCCGGTACAGCAGCGAGGCGGACGCGGGCGCGGCGCAAGTTAAGATCTGTCTGACGCTCCTTAGCGGCCAGACGCGCGTGGCCAAAGTGGGCCTGGAAGACTTCCTGGGCCAGCTGATGCAGAGCGGCCGCCCAGAGTGCTTCACCCTGTACGTCTACGAGGGGAAGGTCGCCCTGCTGCAGACCGGCCAGCCAGCTCCGGAGGTTCTGACGGAGTGGCTGTTTGACGGGAAGGGAAATGACACCTACAAAGGGTCAACTTACAAGGATCGTACCTGCTGTGACCCCGAGGTCACTGAGATAGACCAGTGCCAAGACAAGATGGACACCAGTGACTCAGATGCGAGTGCATGGGAAACTCCCGAAGAAGACTCAGATGTGAGTGCATGGGAAACTCCCGAAGAAGACTCAGATGTGAGTGCATGGGAAACTCCCGAAGAAGACTCAGATGTGAGTGCATGGGAAACTGCCGAAGAAGAAACAGATGTGTGTGCATGGGAAACTGCCGAAGAAGACTCAGATGTGAGTGCATGGGAAACTCCCGAAGAAGACTCAGATGTGAGTGCATGGGAAACTCCCGAAGAAGAAACAGATGTGTGTGCATGGGAAACTGCCGAAGAAGACTCAGATGTGAGTGCATGGGAAACTCCCGAAGAAGACTCAGATGTGAGTGCATGGGAAACTCCCGAAGAAGACTCAGAGGAGAGTGTAGATGACTCAAGCGAGGAGAGTGGACTTGACACTGCTGAAGACACAGATAGGGAGAGTGGATGGGAGTCTGAGGACGGAGACTCCGAGGAGGAGAGTGAACGGGAGACTCCCGGAGACTCTGATGAGAGTAGATGGGAGACTCTTGAAGCAGACGCAGAGGAGGAGGCTGGGCGGGGCACTGCTGGAGGCACAGAGGAGCGTGGCGGCGGCCGCGGCTTCCTGGCGAGGCTGGGGGCGGCGTGGCAGCGCCACAACCGCCTCGCCCTGCTCCTGGCCGCCGCTGCGGTCTTGGTCTCGCGGGTGCCACTCGCTGACCCTGACGAGTGGCGGCGGGGCGGCGGCGGCGGGGGGCTGTGAGGGGCGTGAGGCGTAAGGAGAGAGCCCCAAGATTGTGTTACTGTTGCATTTCTCATTCTTATTTACAACTCTTATCTGTTATCCTACTGGTACAACTTTTCTACGTACGTACAAACAGAATGGGAAGTAGTAGTAGTAGTAGTAGTAGTATGGGTGGGTTGATGGGGTGGCAAGGAGGTGGTGATGGGGTTGGAAGGAGTAACTTGATAAGGGTTTAATTTTGATGTGACGAGTGGTTGAATGGTTGTAGGGTTGGTGGGCTTGTCAGTCGACGTGGTGGGTTGACGTGGTGGCCGGGAGGTTGTGATGTGGCTGGAAGAAGTGCGTTAATATGTGTTTCATTTTGAGGTG
>NC_066509.1:30518325-30563325 GCF_024679095.1 Eriocheir sinensis | reverse complement strand
TTCAACGGGGACATAGGCAAAAATTGGTTTACTAACAGAGTGGTGGATGAGTGGAATAGGCTTAGCAGTCATGTGGTGAGTGCCAATGCAATTGTCACACTCAAATATAGATTAGATAAATTCATGGACAGCGATATTAGGTGGGTTTAGATACACGGAAGCTTAAATTCAAAGGAGCAGCCTTGTACAGGCCTACCGGCCTCTCGCAGACTCCTACGTTGTTATGTTCTTAAGTGTCCTCAGCCTAACATGAAAAAAAAATCCCTTTTCTGTAAAAGGAGTGAAGAAACTTTTTATAACATTTGTAGGATAATTTGCACCAAGACAACTTATTTTAACTTTATTGATATAGGAAAATATCTTTGACAGGTGGAGAATGATACATTGTGCTGGATGATCAAATTTTTCATCATCTGGCACGAATTTATTTGGTCCCTTTTTACAAAATAACTTTTCGGTCAAATACATTAGGCAGTTTATAAAGATAAAATTTATTGGATGAATAAAAAGAGGTAAAAAAGCCATTACCTAATATGAAAAGTATTCCACAAAATTCCTCAAGCTTCAGCCTATCAAGCAAACAATTTTGAAACACACACAGAGTCACCAGCGGGTCCACTGAAGGCCCAGTAAAACACTGAGGCACCAGTGGGTCCACTGAAGGCCCAGTAAAACATTGAGGCACCAGCGGATCCACTGAAGGCCCAGTAAAACATTGAGGCACCAGCGGGTCCACTGAAGGCCCAGTAAAACATTGTGGCACCAGCGGGTCCACTGAAGGCCCAGTAAAACACTGAGGCACCAGCGGGTCCACTGAAGGCCCAGTAAAACATTGAGGCACCAGCGGGTCCACTGAAGGCCCAGTAAAACATTGAGGCACCAGCGGGTCCACTGAAGGCCCAGTAAAACATTGCGGCACCAGCGGGTCCACTGAAGGCCCAGTAAAACATTGAGGCACCAGCGGGTCCACTGAAGGCCCAGTAAAACACTGAGGCACCAGCGGGTCCACTGAAGGCCCAGTAAAACATTGAGGCACCAGCGGGTCCACTGAAGGCCCAGTAAAACATTGCGGCACCAGTGGGTCCACTGAAGGCCCAGTAAAACATTGAGGCACCAGCGGGTCCACTGAAGGCCCAGTAAAACATTGAGGCACCAGGGTCCACTGAAGGCCCAGTAAAACATTGAGGCACCAGCGGGTCCACTGAAGGCCCAGTAAAACATTGAGGCACCAGCGGGTCCACTGAAGGCCCAGTAAAACATTGAGGCACCAGCGGGTCCACTGAAGGCCCAGTAAAACATTGAGGCACCAGCGGGTCCACTGAAGGCCCAGTAAAACATGCTGCAGAGGCCACTTAGACAAGTGGGACTGACGGTTAGATACATTATCACATTATTCCGCCGTGGAACACACACACCAAGCCTGCTGCTGCTCCTCCCTTCCATACACACACACACACACACACTGAAGTCCTAGAAAGATAATCCACCCTCAGGTACGTTGTTCACGGCAGAGAAGTCGCACCCCTGGCCACTGGTGGTGCTGCTCACCTCGGGGCCCTCCTCCTCGCCGGAACACTTCTCGATGATATCCATCCAGGGCCTTCTCGTACACGGCCTCGTTGTCGTGGTGCTGCAGTCCTCAGCCTTGTCCAGTCAGCTGCACTCCTCAGTCATCTGGCCCAGGCGGTCCACCGCGTTGATCTCGGCAGTCTGAGAAGATGAACACATTTAGAACCCTTTGCTGGGTGAATATTAACGAGCCATGTTAACCTACAATACTCCCACTGGTATGACACACAAATAACTGATGCATGCAGGAAGCGGCCGAGTGGGGCATCACCTCACTGGGTTTTGTTGTGTCTTCCTAAAACAATAATGAATGAATGACTAAGGAATTTATGTTAAGATACATGTCCTCAGACCTGAGAATAGAACTCTAGCCTTTACATTACTTTATTAGTTCCGCATAATTCAAAATACCCATCCTTCAAACACCTTCCAATTGCCAACAAGTTATAACCCTGTTCAATATCACTGCCTCCATCACCGTATTGTGTAACAGCTGTGGCTTTCCACCTGGTGCCGACTTTTCATGCCTGCTCAACAAAGACCTGTGTATCTACAATCAGCAATACATTCATTATGATGCAGCGATGCTACAGGACTGAAGATACTGAAGACAATTTGTTCTGATGATTAATGTATTTTTCCTTTTTCTAATATGCATTAATTTACTGTTTCACTTTGTGCTTGAGTTTTGAAGTGAAGAAAGAAAACATCACTGAATGGTAGAGCATCCCATTATAAAATGTAAGAAAACATCCTCATGAACTTACCTTTGTGTCTAGTCTAATGAGTTCCAGAAGAGGTTGCACAATGCCAGCCTTAATGACGGAGTCTCTGAGTTTGGGGCCATCGCCAGCAGTGTTTCAAGGCCCCCACACGGCTTGTTCTGCATGCCACGTTGGTGTGCGGAGAGCGGAGCAGCTTGACGAACGAACGCCTTAGGCTGTTGGGGTGGCAAACACCGTGGATTACATGGAGGAACAAACTTCAAATTAAAAACAATTGTTCATACAACATAAAAACAAAGCAGGAAGATTATGTCAAGAAGCGACACCCTTTTCTACCTCCTCTTCATCTTAAGACTTCCTGCTCCCCTTAACGTTTTTCAGCCCGAGACCCTCACAGCAGGAACGATACAACTCAGGGCTGGATGCCACAGAATGCTTAACCTTGCTATTATTTCTAAATTGGGCAGATGGAACAGTGTAGAACGTGCAGGGCGGGGCTGCGGCAAGGAGCCTGTCAGCCATCAGATGACGCGTGTGGTGCCCCGAGGGCTGCGACACCACTCGTGTCATCATCATCTTCACCGGCAATATTTTCCGATGACAACAGCGGTATCGACCGCTAAAACACAACACGGACTCCAAGACATGATTGTCCCCACACGCACTGTTCATTTACCAACCTATACACATTTGCAATTGCCCATTAACGCACCCGCTTATCTCTCTAGGCCAAAACACAATCAACCGCGGCCAAAACACGATCAACCGCGGAACAAAATGTTATGAAAACAAAGCTGCGTCACCGCGTGACAGCTACACTAGGATTAAAATCGACCTTATTACACATGTCGGTTAGGTAGATTATTGTATGAGCTCGGTGTGAGTTTGATGTATGACTCACACGCCTGACGTATTACCCTCGCGATGTCTGTATGTATGTCTGCTTATATAAGAAGCATTTATTCAGGCTTGACCTCAGATCAACCAGCACTCTGTTCGTTGCTGGACACTCAGTTGTCCTTCCCTAGACAACATGGGTAGAACATTCATCGTTGCTACTGTGAGTATGGAGTAATGTGGTACCATAGAGGAAAGCGTATCTAACATATCTATTGTGTTCTATTATCTTAGTTTTACTTAGGATTATATTTCTATGATACTTTATTTTGTGAGTTTTTATTCAATATTATACCATTGCTAACGTCAGTAACCAATAGTGAAAGAAAACCTGAAGACTCATTGAGTCTCGTAAGCTAGTCGCTGGTTTAAACAATATTTTTACCCTTTGTAATATTAAGTAGTATTAAGGTAGAATAAAATACATATAAGAAAGGCGACACCGTTTCATCACCCCATTTACGAACTCCTTTAAATACTCCTAAAGTACCAGAATTTTAAGTCAAGTGTCACTAGTACAAACAGTGTGTCGTCTCCCCTGTGTGACCCGGATTACGGGTTACAACATTGGTGTCAGGTGTGGGGTGGTGAAACTTGTGGTGAAACTTGTGGTGAAACTTGTGGTGAAACTTGTGGTGAAACTTGTGATTTATATTGGTTTATATTGGTATTGTACTGGTGTATGTCCACATCCGAAAGCGAGGGAGAAGACAGTTATTCTTGAAATTACGGGAATAAGACTTTAGAGTTAAAAAATGCCAGACGAAGGCAAGAACCCTCCCCCCACCAAAGGAGCTGGAAAATCGATCACCCTTGCCCATGATGATCTTGTCACGCTACTTAGCCGTCATACCTTGAATGATTTTAGTAGAGTGCAGGGACTCTTATATTTTTGTGGTGGAGAAGAAAAAAGTAGCAAAGCACCAAACCTCCCATGCCATAAGCTAGCAAAGAAATGGATAGAGGATATTGAAAGCCGGACACAGGCAAATTGGGACACTACCGGAAAGATTGAGTTAGCCAAACAATATGCCCTGGGAGCAGCGCGCGATCATCTCCTCGGTTGTATCACTAGATGTGGACAGGATTGGGAAAAAGTAAAGGAAGACTTCCTACGTGTGTTTCCCACAGTAAGGACCTTTTCGGTCCTCCAGAAAGAATTCGGAGAGGCAAAACGGCGGACAGGAGAAAACATCCGCACCTTCCTCATCCGCCTGGAGACATTGAGAGACGAGTTGATCGCTCTCAAGCCTGACAATGCCAGTTTGCAAACTGAGATAACCGCTTTACGGCTCAGAGGCTTTCCTACGGCCCTCTTACTCATCCTAACGGAGGAAGAAAAGGGGGACCCACAGAAGGTATTAAAGAAAGGGTATGAGTATATTAAAGCTTATCCAGAGTCGAAGCTATCCGATGCCGATATCGCCAAAGAAATAAAAGTGCTGAACGTCTGTTCCACCCAGGCATCCGGACCCAAACATGTCTCACAAGCCCGTCCTCCACGCCCTCCAGGCCAGTCACGTTACCCGATAACCCAAAGGGGAGGACGGCACGCCACGCCACCTACATGTTATGCTTGTGGGTATGTAGGACACATGGCTCGCGATTGCACATATGGAAGGCAGTATAGGGGTGCAACAACTCACTCCTCCGAAAACAGTCAAAGAACTTCAAGGTTTCCTGGGATTGGTTAACTTTTATAGGAAATTCATTAAAGACTTTGCCAAGATAGCATCCCCACTTAATAATTTACTCAAAGGGAGGAAAGTAACCAAGAATGATAAGACACATCTGGAGTGGAATGAAGAGGCATTGCATGCATTTAGCACACTAAAGAACAGTCTAACGACTGACATTGTTTTAGCCTTTCCGGATTTCCGGAAGCCCTTCAATCTCACCACAGATGCGTCAGATAAGGCAATAGGTGGTGTGTTGCAACAAAAGGATGGAAATGGTAGTTTACGTCCCATAGCATATTTTAGTAGAACCCTGAATGGAGCAGAACGTAACTACTCAGCGGTAGAGAGAGAAGCTTTAGCAGTCATCTATGGCCTCAGTACTAATCGACCCCTTATCTTGGGTTATAGGATACACATCCTGTCGGACCATAGACCACTGACTTGGCTGTTAAAAAGCACAGTACCTAGCAGCAGGATTGCACGCTGGCAGACACTTCTAGGAGAATTTGACTTTAGTATTGATTATCTCCCAGGCTCCAGCAACATGGTAGCAGATTTTTGTCAAGGATTAGGAATCAGGAGAGTGACGTGATAGAAGGCGAATTGGATGCTCGAATTATGTCTGTCACCCTTACGGGTGGACAGGATATGTCTGTCGCCTCTCCGGAGGGACATGACAAACAGGATAAGTTTCTCCATTGAGTCTTGCTGGACTCATGGAGCACCAGGATCGCGATCCTGAACTGAGAGAATTGAAGCATGCTTTTGAACAAACCACCGGTGGTAACGTACATGAGAGAGATGAGAGAAAGGTTGCAGAGAGGAGCAATGTAACGTTAAATGCAGCTAAGAGGCACTTCAAAAAACTGCCTCTTAGTGAAGTGTGTAGAGAACGGCATCCTCTACCGCGATGTTTGCGATGAATACAACAAGCAGAAAGACTGGTTATCGTTCCACCAAGCTACATTCCTAACGCGTTAGCTTTGGCGCATTCCATGCTACCTGCAGGGCATGGAGGCACTAAGGTTACGTTGGCACGCTGTCGCAAGTTTGCGTACTGGCCGGGAATGAAGGCGGACGTGGAGCAATATGTCAGATCTTGTCCTGTCTGTTGTCGGTTTAAGAAGAGGGATCCCCGCCAGCTCCACTTATGAGGTATCCAGATGTTGGCCAACCGTTTGACAGAGTCCATATGGATATTGTTGGACCTTTGTCTGTTTCAGACGAAGGCTATAGGTATGTACTGACAGTGATAGACGTCCTGTCACGCTTCTTGGTAGCAACCCCCCTTCGTACGAAGGCAGCCAAGGAAGTGGCAGCTGCGTTCTATAAGAACGTAGTCTGTGTACACAGCATCCCGCCGATTCTAGTCACGGATCAAGGAAAGGAGTTCGTCAACACTCTTACGAGAGTTGACTCAGTTGTTACAGATTGATCATCTAAGGACAACTCCTTATCACCCGTCTGCAAACGGTGTGATAGAAAGGCCTAATGGCACCTTAATAAATATCTTGAGAACTTTGTGCGAGGACAATCGCGGTATCTGGGACCAAATGCTTCCGGTTGCAACACACGCCTACAACACTGCCTACCATCGTGTTCTGAAAGATTCACCATTTTCTTGCTTTTCTCTCGGGACCCAAATGTTCCTTTTGAGGTGCTTGAGAATAAAACTCTTACCTTGTTATGATGTTGACAGCTATAAAGCATTTACTTCTAGTGTCGCGCAGCGGACCTATAAACTATGTCAGACCAATATAGATATAGGATGGCAGGAGTCAGAAAGAATGTTTAGGAAATCCAAACCCAAACAGGTGGTAGTAGGAGATCGGGTCTACTTAAGGCATGTATGTACAAAGGGCGAACCAAAGAAGCTCCAGCCCTTGTTCAATGGACCTTTTAGGGTGCTAGAAAAAATAAGCCCTGTAGTCTTACGACTGCGTCATGTTAGAGGTGGTAAGATCAAGACAGTTCACACAAATAATGTTCAGGTCGTTCACGAGGACTCTCTTGGCTTCCATGACTCTCCTAATGTAAGGCTGGCAAACCCTCTCCCTGATCAAGTAGTAGAAGTGGACCCACTCCCCATGACTTATTCCACCGAGTATCCGCTGCCATTGTCACTTCCAGATCCTTCCGAGATCTCCTCACCGGCTCCTGTCACCTCAGATGCTTCATAGGTCCCTCATTGGTTCCCTCAGCTCCTTCAGAGCCCTGTGTCAGTCGCTCATTACGCTCCAATACGGTACCCCCTTCTCTCCCCAATGTGATGGAACGCCCTCTTGAGTATCGCCAAGACCAACGAACTGATGCCCCCTATAATTACAGATCCTGGGTGTTGCCCTCTCCTTGTCTTCCCTTGATCCTCCTGGAGCAACCCATTCGTCCCGGCCTCGTCTTCTCCCCAGTCTTTAAGATGCTGTTGACAGGACGGTACTATGTTGTCCCCGTCGTCATCAAGACGGACGACATCCAACGTCCTCTCATCAACGTGGCAAATCTAACAGCGGAAGTTTCATGGTCGATTGAACATATGAATCAATCGTTCCCTACTGTTGGTCTACTCAGGCGCACTCTAGACTCTTTTCACATTGAGTTTGAGAAGTTATTCAAAGATCTTAACAGCTTTCTGTCGGCTATGAGTGGTAGAGATGGAAGCCCGTTTCGGACTCGCCAGAAGCGAGGGGCCGTGGATTTCCTTGGCTCGGTAGCAAACCTCCTTTTCGGTACGGCCACTCAGGCCCAAATAGATGTGATACACGGGAAGCTCTCCCAGCTCTACACTCTGTCCACAGAAGAGACGTCAACTTAACCTCCATCAGGAAGTCCTCAACGCCACAGTTCAGGACCTCCGTCATGTTCATTCTGCCATCTCCCGTCTAGAGTCCGCCTCGGCTTTGGCCTCAGCTATTATCCGTCAGTTCTCACTAAAACCTTGCAAATTGAAGGGGAAATGCGTATTTTGGAGACTATCCTTCTCATTCAGTTGGCACTTAGTGACCTGAATCATGATACTCTGAATCTCAAGCTTGGCCTTCAGCAGCTGTCCCAAACGCAGGTTTCCCCTCTCCTCCTTCCAAATGATGTACTATTTCGTGTGCTCAGCAATGCGTCACTCCATTACCCAGGCTTACTTTTCCTGCAGCACATGAATATTTAGCATTGTATAGAGATGTCTCTAGGGTTATTTCTAAAGGTACGCTTTCCTCAGGAACCCTTCACTTCTACTTACAAATCCCATGAAAGGGGATCCCTCTGACGTGTTCGATGTGTTTAAAATGGACGCGTTGCCTTTTCATCTTGATGGCACGCCATATTTTCTGCACACCGACACGCTTTCCACTTACCTTGCGGTTTCTGAAGACCGCACTCACTATATGCTCTTAGACTCCTTGGACCGCTGTACTAAACACCACCTGCTCTATGTATGTCCCCTGTCGCCCCTGTCTACTCGACTTCTGTCCGGCGCTGCGAGATCGCTCTCTTTCTCGATCGCCCAGACGCCCTCTCGCTGTGTTCTAAGTCTCTCCTCAGAGTCTTCCCCCCGGTCTTCATCCCGTCTCCTGCGGGCTGGGTCTTCGCTACCGATACTCCCCAGGTGGTCACCATGGTCTGCCCGGACAGCCCGGTCTCCAAATACAGGCAGACCATCAACGGGACGGGTCTCCTCAGCCTCGGGATGGGCTGTAGTGCCCACTCCGACGCCTTCAGCCTCCTGCCTCTGCTACTATGGACGGTGACGCCCCGCTGACGGTTCATCGCGCCCCTTCCACATCGGACGTGACGTGGTCTCATCGCTCCTGGCCAAGACTCCCTTGGCCCCTTCCCTCCCGCCGCCGTCGCCCGGGTCGTCTCTGGCCCCGCTGGACCTCCCTCCAGCACTTCACGCGCTCCAGGAATCCGTCTCTCCGGTCCCCGCCTTCGACCCCTTCCTCCCTTGGTGGGGGTGGCTGCTCCTCCTCGGCGTCGTCTTCGTCGCCGGTGGGGTGGCCTTCTTCTGTCTCTTCAGGTCCCGTCTCTCGCAGGCCTCCTCCCCCACGCTCCCGCCATCCCCGTCTTGGCCCTCCATGGTCGTCCGCCGGGCGGAACGCTTCGTGCCACGAGGACGTGGCGTGATTTTCACGGGGGGGGTATGTGGTGCCCCGAGGGCTGCGACACCACTCGTGTCATCATCATCTTCACCGGCAATATTTTCCGATGACAACAGCGGTATCGACCGCTAAAACACAACACGGACTCCAAGACATGATTGTCCCCACACGCACTGTTCATTTACCAACCTATACACATTTGCAATTGCCCATTAACGCACCCGCTTATCTCTCTAGGCCAAAACACAATCAACCGCGGCCAAAACACGATCAACCGCGGAACAAAATGTTATGAAAACAAAGCTGCGTCACCGCGTGACAGCTACACTAGGATTAAAATCGACCTTATTACACATGTCGGTTAGGTAGATTATTGTATGACCTCGGTGTGAGTTTGATGTATGACTCACACGCCTGACGTATTACCCTCGCGATGTCTGTATGTATGTCTGCCTATATAAGAAGCATTTATTCAGGCTTGACCTCAGATCAACCAGCACTCTGTTCGTTGCTGGACACTCAGTTGTCCTTCCCTAGACAACATGGGTAGAACATTCATCGTTGCTACTGTGAGTATGGAGTAATGTGGTACCATAGAGGAAAGCGTATCTAACATATCTATTGTGTTCTATTATCTTAGTTTTACTTAGGATTATATTTCTATGATACTTTATTGTGTGAGTTTTTACTCAATATTATACCATTGCTAACGTCAGTAACCAATAGTGAAAGAAAACCTGAAGACTCATTGAGTCTCGTAAGCCAGTCGCTGGTTTAAACAATATTTTTACCCTTTGTAATATTAAGTAGTATTAAGGTAGAATAAAATACATATAAGAAAGGCGACACCGTTTCATCACCCCATTTACGAACTCCTTTAAATACTCCTAAAGTACCAGAATTTTAAGTCAAGTGTCACTAGTACAAACAGTGTGTCGTCTCCCCTGTGTGACCCGGATTACGGGTTACAACACGCGCATCTCCACACGTTCGTCGTGAAGTAATCCTACACGTAACAGTAATGGTCGCCATTTTGTACAAACCATTTGGCATTCGTATCTAGAACATTTTCCTTACTTCACATTGGCACAGGAGTAATTCAGGAGGCAGCTAATGAGCAAAACAAATTAATAAGTGAACACAACTGCTGCTCCTATGGACATAATAGCTACATGTCAAAAGAATGATCAGTTTCAGTTTGAGAAGCCTTAATTGATATTCCTCTCTTGAAAGTTTAATTTATAAGGAGGATAAATAGACATCCTGAACTCTGGCCTCTGGTTACAGCACTCAGCCCACACTCACGCGTCTGCCCTCTATAGGAGGCGTACAAGGGGGTGCACCAGGCCGGCATCCGGGGTGGCATCTATGGGCGGGCTGAGAGCATCCTGTGTGCAGTTTGTGTGGCCACCGGCTGGGTGCTGCTGTCGTTACTCGGGATGCCGTTGATATTTTCCTCCACACACAGTTTGGGGCCCTAAAACAGTACACACATATTATAACTTGTTCAAGCTTATAATTTCAG
This sequence comes from Eriocheir sinensis, assembly GCF_024679095.1. Classification (NCBI taxonomy): domain Eukaryota; kingdom Metazoa; phylum Arthropoda; class Malacostraca; order Decapoda; family Varunidae; genus Eriocheir; species Eriocheir sinensis. Next base: position 30,552,839 of record NC_066509.1, on the reverse strand, counting down.
AGCCTCCCAGAAGTTTTAGTATATAGAACCCAAACTATAAAGGCCCTTGAAAGTTATTCAACCGTTTCCAATATTCTTATGTACTCTAATTTTGTTAATCATCCCATCTTCCTGTTTATACATACATGCAATGCAGCTGTTCCTGGAGAACAAACCATTACGCAGTGAACACCACATGAGGGGCCAAAGGCAGCACCTTGAAATTAAGTGAAAATGCTCATGACTTCAGGAAAGCACCGGGAAACAGTTTTCTTTTAATCATCACTGTGTTCCTCTTGCCTTTGACCAACAGGATTGATACTGATGGCGAGCAGCAACTTCTCTTCCTTGCATAGTAAGGAAAAAGGGAACAAAGCCTCAACACACACCAGCCAAACACTGTGTGGTATAATCTGTTATGAGGAACACATGCACCAAAGACAACCAAGGCCAGTGTCACACATTCACGATCTTGACTCCCGACGCCTCCCGACGTCAGGCCACACACCGACAGTTTTGGATATTTCAAAACACTCGGCGCCCTCCCCGACATCTGTCACCCGTCGGCACTAAACTACGACCGTCGGATGTCCATCTCAGCAACGCCTCAACAACATCCTTCCCATCGTTGTTCCCTTCCTCTTATTTTCTTGATCCATTTTTCCCTTCACTCCTTCACCGTATCTTTCCTTAAAGTTGCGTGAATATTTTTTATTTGCCTCGCTTCAGTGTTCGTCACCACTCTTCCTTTTCTTCTTGGCACGTTCCCTCTCTCTCGTACTCTTCCGCTTTCTTTCCTTCCCCTTGAGCGATATTAAAGGAGGAATAGAAGGAGGAGGAGGAGGAGGAGGAGGAGGGGAGAGAGAGAGAGAGAGAGAGAGAGAGAGAGAGAGAGAGAGAGAGAGAGAGAGAGAGAGAGAGAGAGAGAGAGAGAGAGAGAGAGAGAGAGAGAGAGAGAGAGAGAGAGAGAGAGAGAGAGAGAGAGAGAGAGAGAGAGAGAGAGAGAGAAACAATCTCATCTATTTTTTTTTCTCAGTCGTCTGTGTTTTGCAATTCCAGTTTTTCATCATTTGGCAATATTCATTCTTTTATCGACGGGTTTAGGTTTAGGTTTTATCGCATTTTCGTAGTTTCGCGTGATTGCGTTTTGTTCTTTTTTTTTTAGTGATACGAATCAGATTACCACCCAAAATTATGTGCCCGCCGTAATGAGAATGTTTGTGTGTTTGTATAATTGTTGTATGTGTGTATGTTTGTTTATGTATTTGTGTGTATGAATGAACGGGATATGTTTGTTTGTATAATTGTATGTATGTGTGTATATTACTGTATTTGTATGTGTTTGTGTGTATGAATGTAAATGTGTATGTACATATGCCTGTGTTTTGCATGTATGTATGTGTATATGTTTGAATGTTTATTAATATGAATGATTAATAATTCTGTAGTATGTTTATGTTATCATGCTTTGGAGTTTTTCTGTGGATCATTATTTGTACAAGGAAAGACAGAACCCAAACTCAATAATAAAAAGTCAGGCGGGAGGCGGTGGCCGGGTGGTCAGCAGGCGGGCGTGGTGAGCCCGTGGACCTGGGTTCGAGTCCCACCGTAACACGCTGATATTTCAAACCATCGCCGAGTGGCGGAAGACTACCCACATGCTGGCCAGATCTTCAATCAACCATAACTTCAGCGACATCTTTCAAGTGGAGCACCGGGGGGCAGCATGGGCCACGCAAGAGTCATATACCACGGCAGCCACTATAGATAAAATTCGCCTGCGCCACTAACGGGCTGGGTCGTCCAAGAGGCCCCTCAAGGCAGCCTACCGGCGTAAAGGCAGCACGTAAAAAAGAAGGCAAATTTTGTAGACTTACTAATTGACCAATCATTATAATGGCTGAGGATGAGAATTATGATAATAAGTAATAAATTATAAACCTGTGTCTGGGAGTTTAAATGTATGTTGGTGGAGTGCGTCTATGTAGGTGAATGTACGTATACATGTGTGGACGTAACAGTGAGAGTAAATTATGCACCTGCTTATCCTCCCCTTCTCACCTGCTGACATCACCTGACTCTCCTCCAGTCCAATTAACACTAATCCACTTAACCCTCTCCTCCTCCTCCTCCTCCTCCTCCTCCTCCTCCTCCTCCTCCTCCTCCTCCTTTTCAAAAAGGGGGACAAGTCTCATCCAGGAAACTATCGTCCAATTAGCCTGACATCGATTGTTTGTAAGTTAATGGAGACTATCATTCGCGACAATATGGTGAAATTCTTCGAAGAAAATAATATAATAAATAATTCCCAACATGGCTTCCGTAGTTAACGTTCGTGTTTAACTAACTTACTTGATTTTTTTTCCTTATGTTTTTGAGGTTTTCGATGAAAGCAGATCAGTAGATAGCATATATCTGGACTAAACGAAACTTTCCAACTTTTCCAATGTCGAATGACTCGGTCATAAAAGAAACTCCTGCCAATGGCTGTATTACATCGCCTCGCTTGAATAGGTACAACTTTGTTTCTAGTCTTCAAGTTAGTTTGTTGCTCGAAAAACTTGGAGTAGTGGATGTTACTGAACTCTTTCAGGTACTTGACCTCTTGTATCATACCTCCTCGTAAGCGTCCGTTTTCCAGCGTAGAGAGATTGAGCCGCTTGAGTCGTTCCTCACACGGCTATGTCCTTAATGGTGGAATTATTTTCGGAGCACGTCGGTGAACTAACCCTTGCGGTACTCCACTAGTGACTGGAAGCCACTCAGAAGCCTGCCCGTTGACCAACACTCGTTGTTTTCTACTGGTGAGCCAATCTTATCCACGCAGTGAGGTTGCTTCCTATACCCGCTGGCTGTAGTTTCCCTAGGAGTCGCTCATGTGGTACCTTGTCAAAGGCTTTTGGAAGTTCAGATATATGACATCGCTTGGGATGTGATACTCTCAGTTTTATTATATACCTTGGAAGAAGTGCAGTAGATTCGGTAGGCAGGAACGCTTATTCCTGAAACCGTGCTGGGTATCCGGTATCATATTACTGTCCTCTAGAAAACTGACAAGTTTGTCTCTAACGATCTTTTCGAGGATTTTGTTGCTTACGATAGAGGCGGAGGAGGAGGAGGAGGCGGGGAGATAAAGAGGAAAGATGCATATTTTAAAACGATGTTCTGTGTATGTGTATTCAGGTTACGAGAGAGAGAGAGAGAGAGAGAGAGAGAGAGAGAGAGAGAGAGAGAGAGAGAGAGAGAGAGAGAGAGAGAGAGAGAGAGAGAGAGAGAGAGAGAGAGAGAGAGAGAGAGAGAGAGAGAGAGAGAATATCAAACTTTCAGAAATTTTATAGTATCTCATTTTCTCTTACTTTTTACCTTCCACAGAAATCACTTAATTGATAAAAAGTGAATTGCCAACAGTAGCTCGTTCATTTGCTAATTTGCTTTTGTTATTTCCTCATCGTTCTCGTGTCTCTTTAATGGATTACAGCGTCGAAGTTTAATTTACAAAGCATTTAATTAATCTTCTTTCTCTTATTTTATTTGTTTCATTGATAACACTAATTCCAAGCGTAATCGAGAGCAAGGGATTTAACAATCTTCTTGAACTAATAATTTTGCTTTGTCTGAACTTTTATCTTTTCCTTTTTTTCTTCTTATCGTTTATCGTTGTTATCTTACCGTTTTTATTTCTTTTTAGTTTCCCATTTCCACGAACCAGAGGGTGAGTCACTGATCGTCATATTAGTTTAATTCCATATTTTTTTATCTTTCTTTTCCGCGAGTGTCAGTCCTCCTTTACTCATTTCTTTTATTTATCTTTTTGTATTTCTCTCATTCTTGAGCTAACAATTACATCCTTTTTTTCTCATCTCTATTTCATCCGCACCAGCCAGAGAAAGAGTCATTGATCGTCTTCACAGTTTAATTTCATATCTGTTATTTTCCTGCGTGAGTTTCAGTCCTTCTTTTTCATCTCTCACATTTCCACGGAGCCGAAAAACTTGTATCATATTAAGTCTAATTCAATAACTCCACATCCTTCCTCGAGAATTTTGTTTTCTTCTCTTAACGTTTTTGTTAAGTCCCTCCTGATATTCTTTTGCTCTTTCTTTTTTACTTGTTTCAGTCTTTTCTATTACAAGTTTTTATCTACAGAATTTTCAGAATTTGAAAATAAGGCAGTACATTACTCACCTCTTTACCTATTTCTTTTTTTCATTGCTTCAAATTTTTTATTAAATTATTGAGATCTGTTTCACTTCCACTAAGGTAAGACCCATTGGTTACAGTAACAGATAAATTTTAAAGTCCTTTTGTCCCCTGAAATTTCTCCATTATTTGCTCATATAATTTGTTCACGTTCGTTGGGTAGTTATATTTTACATCTTCCTTTTCATGAGTCTAAGTCTTTTACAGTTTCGATCTTTTCCAATCTTTCACGAGTTTCAACATCAATAATTTCTTCCTTTTTTTTTCTCACTGGCGGTTTACGGGGTCCTCATCTATAGATATATATATATTTCTATTTATATATATATATATATATATATATATATATATATATATATATATATATATATATATATTTTTTTTATCTTCTTTTCATGAGTTCCACCATGCCCTTCCACTGTTTGCATCCTTATCCTATTTCCACAAAACCAAAAATAATTGATCAGATTTGCACTTTAATTTCATACCTGCACATTTCTCCCCTGTTGAGTGTCTCTCCCTTTGTTTTCTACTTTTTTTTTTTTTTTTTGTATTCTAATTTAGATTTGCGTAATTTCCGTTTCCTTTCCAGTTTTCATCTGCAGTTGTTCACCTTATTCTTTCTTCGCTTGTCCTCCTTTTGCATCATCTAACTATTTTTTATATTAATATTTTCTATCTCAATTTCTTTCTTCCATCTAATTTTTTATCATCAACCTGTATTATTAATCACTTATTTTTATTTTATTCTTTATTTTGTATATTCTATCTTCCACACTTTGGGTTTGTTTTCCCTGATGCACTTTTTCAATCTTTCATCTGTTTTGATTTCTTTTCTCTCTAACTTTTTATGTCAATCACCTTTTCTTCCTCGTTCTCACTTTTTTTTCCTCGTTGTCATCTTACACTCTTCCATTTTTTATCATTAACGTTTCTTGACATTCAGTTTTATCATTTGTATTTAAAATCTCTTGTTTACTTTCATTTTTTCCACACCTTTAGAGCGGCAAGTGAAAAAAACACATGTGGTCTAAGTCTCATTATAAAGTAGTTGTTTACGTAAAGAAAAAAAAAATGCAGAGCCAGTTGGCGTGATTTTGCATTATCTCTCTCCCTCTCTATTTCACTCTGCCTGGCGAGTGAATTTACGTATGATTGTATGTATGTATGAATGTATGTATGTATGTATGTATGACTGTATGAGCGTTTATGCATGACCGTTTATGTATTCCCTGACTGGATGATGGAGTGGAAAGGTACACACTGATGCGTAAACTGTACACACGACCTTATAATTATATGTACATTGTTTGTGTATGGTGTGTGTGTGTGCGTGTGTGTGTGTGTGTGTGTGTGTGTGGCGTGATCCAGAGAGCAGGAAAGAGCAACACATTTTCACACATGCATGAGGGAGGAGGGACAACACACACCTTCACGCCCCGCAACACACCCGGACCAACACACCACCGCAGACAACCAACACAAAAAGACACTCCCGCGACGCTGCGTCCTCCGCGCCTCGCTTCCCACACGCCCCGCCGTGGACCAGAGCTGTGGTTGGAAGACGTGGGCGGGGGAAGTGCAGGAGGCGTGGGTGAGGGAAGGGCAGGAGGAGGAGGAGGAGGAGGATAGATCAAAGCACGTGGACGTCGGAACACTGAGTGGGCAATGGTGGCGCCTTCGGGAGGAGGAATAGGAGGAGGAGGAGGAGGTGGTGTAGGATTCCAACGATAAACAGGAAAAGGATGGGGTATAGGAGACGAAGCAGGAAGAGGATAAGGAAGTGAAGGATTCAAAGGAAGAGGAGGGCGTATAGGACCCAAAGGGTATTCTCAAACCACCTTTCAACTCCTGTTTTCTTAAGAGCGTGACATCAGGGACTCTATTTTCATCCCTCGCGGCGACTTTCAACAATGCCTCGGCTTCTTTACTAGTCTGAGAGGCGTCCTGAAGGCCACTCGTCCCCCTGCTGGCGTTGGGGAGCACTAGACACGCCGCCAGAAGTACCCAGAGGCACCAGGTTCTTGCCCCCTCACGTCTCAGCAGACGGTGAAGCCCCAGCAGGAGCAGCGGGAGGCCTGGCGTTCCTTGGGTGGACGTCTGGGCCCGGCTCGGCTGGTGGTCGTTTTGGAGCTCTGCTGGAGCCTCTTCTGGGGGAAAGGAACGGAGATCAAGGGCACGCAGCGCTGGGAAAAGGAAGGATTAATGTTATAGAGACGATCAAAATGGAAAAAGCTTGAAGATAATTGATAAGGCAATACGGTTGATCTTAGATACAAACAAAGAATGATCAAGAGGATGTAACATTTATGGAGGATCGATTTTATGATATTCTATTTTCATGCGAAGATCTTAGGCTGGGCTCACACATTGCTGATTTAGCGTCCCGCTGGGTCCCAACCTAGAAAATTTTAAGAACGGGGTCAGTCTTGATCGACAACATCCCGTCTCATACCAACATGTCCCCACGGCGACAGACCCCCGACTCCCCACAAAAAAAAGTCGGAGTCAGGCGTGGGTCTGCCTGCATCAGGCAGGGGTCAGCCGCCGGCGGTATTGCACGAGAAGTCCCGCTTGACAGGGCCAAACAGGAGCTAGGAGGAACCCCGTCTGACGGGGACTGTTGATGATCCGACGTTGCCACGTGGCGCACAATTTCTACGGTTATTTCATGCCATTTTCATCCCGCCTGACGCCGCCAGATGGAGGCTCACCCCGCTTGGTGGTGTCTGACCCCGCCTGCCGCCGCTAGGTGGGGATCCCACGCCCCAGCCATTTTTTACTGCCGACCATGGCCACGATGCCACACGTTTTGTGCCGTTTTCACTGATCGGGACCGAACGGGACGTTAAATCGGCTGTGTGAGCCCAGCTTTATACAACTTTCCTCTCACAAAAGGAACAGAAAAAAAAAACTGACAACAGTAGAAATAGGTCACACGGAGAACAAAAGAAGGCAAGGGTTAAAAATAAGAAACCGGAAAGGCACGCAAAGGAAACAAAAGTAAAAACTGTAAAATGAAGGAAAGTAAACAAAGAAAGGATAAGGAGCTCAGAACAAGAGAAGAAAGAAAAGTAAGACAAGTAGCACACTCAAAGACAAGAACTCGAAGAAAGACAATAGACAGAGCGCTAATGGCAGAGAAAGGGAATATAATTTTGTAACGTAAAAGAAAGTTAAGAAAAAAGAACATTTCATATTAAAAGCAAAAGTTGAACAGGAGATTCAGAACAAGAGAAGGAAGAGCAGAGGCAGCAAACACAAAGATGATAACGTGATGGAAGACGAGAGAGATAAGGCTCAGGCCAGAGAACAAAAAAGGATCAGGAGGGGTGGAAGGCGCGGAAGTCAAGTCAAATAAAGAGGATCAGAGGAACGAGGCGCCGAAGAGGAATAACCTAAAACGGATTTGGGAATGAGCCGTCTAAGAAGAATTCAATAAAAGGCGATTGAGGATACAACACGACCAAATAGGATGGGATAAAAGGGATTAGAGGAATGGGATGACGAGGAGGAGGAGGAGGGGGTGGAGGAGGAGGAGTACAGTCAAGGGAATTAGGGAAAGAAGCAAGAGAGGAGAAGGACAAAAGGGAAGGAAAATAATGAGGAAGAAAAGAGCCATAGGGAATAAAGAGAGAGAATCATAAGAATATAATCAAGAGGAAGATTTCCTTTGCAAGAGAAAAGAAAGAACAAGATTTGAATTTTCGTAGGAAGGTAAAAAAAGAAAATAGGATTGAATATAAAAAGAAAACCGAGAGGACTATAAGTAAAATGAAAGAAAGCAGAACGACGGAGAGGGGATCAGAACTAATATGGTAAGGCGAGGAAGAGAGAGAGAGAGAGAGAGAGAGAGAGAGAGAGAGAGAGAGAGAGAGAGAGAGAGAGAGAGAGAGAGAGAGAGAGAGAGAGAGAGAGAGAGATAGAGAGAGAGAGAGAGAGAGAGAGAGAGAGAGAGAGAGAGAGAGAGAGAGAGAGAGAGAGAGAGAGAGAGAGAGAGAGAGAGAGAGAGAGAGAGAGAGAGAGAGAGAGAGAGAAATTTATTAAAACGATTACGAAGAAAGAAAAAGTATACAAACAAAAATACGAGATGAATAAAACACGAAAAAAAAAGAATGAGAACAAAAGTAGAAAACGAAAGAAAAAGAATTGTTAAAGGAAAGCATAACCAAACGAAGACAAATTGAAAGAACTGCCAGAAAAAAGATAAAACAAGACATCAAAACAAAACATTACAACTAAGACGATAACCTCTTTTACTACTAAAAAACACACACACACACACACACACACACACACACACACACACACACACACACACCGGCCCGGTAGCTTACACCGGCCCGATAACTCAGTGGATAGAGCGTCTGCCTCACAAACAGGAGGACCGGGGTTCGATTCCCCGGCCGGGTGAAAATAAGTTGGGTTTATCTTCTTTCACGTGTAGCCCCTGTTCACCTAGCAGTGAGTAGGTACGCGACGTAAGGCAAGGAGTTGTGACCTCGTTGTCGCGGTGTGCTGTGTGTGAGTGGTCTCAGTCCTACCCAAGATCGGTACTACGAGCTCTGTGCTCTTCCGGAGGGGAACGGCTGGCTGTCTCGAGAGAGACCCGCAGCAGACCAAGAGGTGAATTACACACACACACACACACACACACACACACACACACACACACACACGCACACACACTTCCTCCTGACTCTCTTATCGCGACGTTCGAAGACGATTAATGTTCATTGAGAGAGAGAGAGAGAGAGAGAGAGAGAGAGAGAGAGAGAGAGAGAGAGAGAGAGAGAGAGTACTCTACTCCATTTTACTTCATGTCACTCCTGCAAAGTCCTTCTCATTACTCTACTTTTTTCCTTTTCCCACTCTTTTTTTTCCTTACTCTCTCTCTCTCTCTCTCTCTCTCTCTCTCTCTCATCTCTCTCTCTCTCTCTCTCTCTCTCTCTCTCTCTCTCTCTCTCTCTCTCTCTCTCTCCAAGCATCGTGACAGTCACTGAGCGTCGTTTTTCGACTTAGAAACAGCTTTTCGTCGTGTGGTGTAATTAAGGCGAGGTTATTAATGTTGTAATTATTATTATTATTATTATTATTATTATTATTATTATTATTATTATTATTATTATTATTATTATTATTATTATTATTATTATTATTATTATTATTATTATTATTATTATTATTATTATTATTATTATTATTATTATTATTATTATTATTATTATTATTATTATTATTATTATTATTATTATTGTTATTATTATTAATGTTGCTTCGTTTATTTAGATCGTTAGTTAGTTCATTATTTATTAGTTGGTGATTAAGTGGTTCAGATATTGGTGATTTTTTTGTCAAATTCTTTTTTTTTTTTTATGGTATGTTCCATCATTTCATTATTATTATTACTTTCGTCACTCCGTTCATTGTTACACTGGATGGATAATTTAGTTTAGTTTTAGATATTTGATCTGAAGTGTAAACATGGCGAAGACACTGACGGAGGAACACTTGATTCCTCCTTCCTCGAACGTTACTTGTCAGGCAGTATAGAATGGTACTAGGATCATTGGGTCGTTAGTTAGTTAATAACGAGTTCACGGTAATTCTGGTGAAGTTATCGTTAGCGAACAGCCGCGCCGAGGAACAGGACCCGTAACAATTGTCTCATGTGGCTGTGTTTTTCAAGCCTTACATTTCCCGGAGATTAGACACAAAGGAACATTAAGCCGCCCGCCGATGCAAAATGCTGCGGAATAAGGCGATCCGTTTCCTCAAGTTGGGAGGCAACTCGGCCCTTCTTTCGTGCTCGAGTACTGGAGTCTCGCCGGGAACGACTCATTGATAATAATACAGCGAATTTAACGGCAGCAGCAGGAGAAGCCACAGAATTACACAGGAAATACCGAATAAAGAACCTTATCTCTTCACACTATTCCATCAAGAGTGGCTAAAAGAAACTCGCAAGAACGAATTTAACAAAAAAAGAACTATAGAGAATTTGATGGCAGCAGCAGCACAAGAGGCCGGAGAATCACACAGGAACCTTACCTTATCACAGGCATAGCGAAAAGGATAAATAATTAAAAAAAACTCACAAAGTACTATAGCGAGTTTAAAGGCAAAAGAATCTTAAAAAGTCACGCAGAAACTAATGAATATCGAGCCTCATCCACTCACACAACCCCAACGGAAGGAGCAACAAATTACTCGTCAGGACCAACAACACTAAACGTACCATTGCGACTTTGATGGCAGTCGCAAGGAGATCCCAGAGCCCACAGGTAATGCCGAGTACAGAATCTCCTACATTCACGCGAACCCCTCGAAAAGGTCCCCACCAAAAAAATAATTACAAGGACCCGCTGAAAGTCAATACAACTACCCAACAAAAGCCACGCGGATAACCCTTTCAAAATCCCAAACACCTCACGGAGTCACTCAGACCCGTAAGCTCAGACGCTTTCGGCTCTTACAACAACAAAAAAATCAAAGGTCACAAAGGAGGTGAATCGGGTTCTCATGAATGTTTATCAAGTTCATGGTGCAGAGGCCTTGTCAAACTCTCACCAGGCTCACACAACTTGAGTGTGTAAGCCCCGAAATGTTTGAGAATATGGGCCGCAAACTCTCCTCCACGCCTCATCTTCCGTCTGTCACTCATCCGCGTCCTCTGTGGCAAGGTAAATATAGTCTACCGACAGGTAAAATCGTCCCCCCCAAACGCTGGCTCTAAATTTGCACTTCTGAGTGCGGGTGTGTGTGACGTCAGAGCGTGGGTAGGAGGAGAGGTTGCAGAGCTAACAGCGGCTCAGTCTCTGACTTGACCCCGTGACGTGCAGTGACTTGCAGGACATGCATGGGGAACTTCTCTACACACATACAGCACATACAGCATGTGACAAGAGGCAAAAAAAAAAACTATATACCAATTCTATTGACAATGAAAAGAATAAATAACCTGCTCGACAAATGGGAGCTCCGTTGAATGAAGAGGCTCACCCACGTCCAAGACCCAGACCTATACCACTCTGACGTCACGGGAAATGGGCGGAGTTTACCTATACCACTCTTTGACGTCACGGGTATGGGCGGAGTTTGGTACCTTGCCCGTGCGAGGGAGGGGGGATGATTTTACCTGTCGGTAGACTATATTTACCTTGCTCTGTGACCTGGAGGCTGAGGCGTGGCAGGAGGACTCGCCTGTCACCTTTATGTTATAACGCTGAGGAAAATGTCCCATGAAACCAATAATAAATGTTGCAGAAGAATAGCCTTACGAAACAATAAATATTTTGCCGGAAACACAGCTTTACAAACCTATTAATAATGTCCTTTATTCGTTGTTGCTAAAAAAAAAAAACCAGTTATTAAAGTAGAAAAAAATGGCCAATTCAAGTTGAAATCTAGATCTGCCTTGATTCTCGTTTCCTAAGTTTGTTAAAAGTCATTGGCAGGTTTTCATGAACAACACGACGTCTTCCTCATCACCACCATCAGCATCTTCAAACCTCCCTCTTCAAAGCCCTCACATCATGCCATCATCACATCATCTTTGAGTTTAGCAGTACAGCCGAGCTCCTTCACACGTCAGCAGTACAACAAAACAGACAGCCGCGTCGTAACCCAAGACACAACAATTCTAAAATGGTCCTCCACTTCGTACACTAGCTACGTTATCCCGAGTTTTTGGTTACTCTCTAACACCATCCTTCTTAGCCCGTATTCTTAAACACTTTCGGCTCTCACAAGAAATATTTCCAAAGAGGATTAGCCGGGGTTCCATGCGTGTTTCTTACTTTCGCGGCACAGAAGCCTTGTCAAACTATCACAATACAATACTTAGCGGTAACCTTGGCCCAGGGTTCGACTCACGCCTAGGGTTAGATAATCCCCCCCCTCCCCCGCATACACGCGAGGAGTGGGCCCCAGGGGAAATCTTGCGAAGGTAACAAGTGCAGCGCCGCGTGTTGCTGCCGACCCTGTGTGTAATTCACCACCACGGCCTGATCACGTGTTGAACTCGTAATCGCTAGGAGGTACCCTCCCGACATGAGCAAGTGCTCTTTATCGTCGATTTCTGGGTACTGCCAGGACCTCACACACCACACACCCCACACCCCTTGCTCAAGGGGGGACAGTAACTACTACTAGTCAACGGAAAGAATCCGGCCTGTGTGGGCTCGAACCACCGCCCTGTCAGATCGTGAAGTCTGACAGCGCAGCGCTCTAACCAGCTGCGCCACGGAGTGTGTGTGTGTGTGTGTGTGTGTGTGTGTGTGTGTGTGTGTGTGTGTGTCGGGTTTTGATGTTCGTCCCTCTAGGCTAGAAATAATAATAATGTCTGATAATCTCTCTCTCTCTCTCTCTCTCTCTCTCTCTCTCTCTCTCTCTCTCTCTCTCTCTCTCTCTCTCTCTCTCTCTCTCTCACTCTCTCTCTCTCTCTCTCTCTCTCTCTCTCTCTCTCTCTCTCTCTCTCTCTCTCTCTCACACACACACACACACACACACACACACACACACACACACACACACACACACACACACACACCTTTTCCCCCTCCTCCCTCCCTCCCTTCCCCCTTCCCCACCCTGCTCCCTCCTCCCTCCCCACACCCACCGTCGAGTACGTGGACGGACCCCGAGGCGGGCGTGGCGTGCACGGGCGCGCACGTGTAGTTCCCGGCGTCCCTCCAGGTGGCGTGGGTGACCAGGAGCCAGCTGGTGCCCGAGTTCTTGTCCGTCACCAGCTGCACGCCGCCCCGACCCCCGGCGTTGATCTCCACCAGCTCCTCCTTGGCTGCGGGGAGGAGAGTGGAGATGGAGGTGACGGTGGCTGTTTGTAGAGGAGAAACAAAGAAGAGAAATTGACAGTGGTTTGTACGTAGAGGAGAAATGAGAAGTTGTAAATGAGAGGAGGAGAGAAGAGTTGCAAATGATGGTGATTTGTCTGTAGGGAAGAAAATAGGATCTGTAATTGACTGTGATTTGTCTGTAGGGAAGAAAATAGGATCAGTATTTGATGATGATTTGTCTGTAGGGAAGAAAATAAGATCAGTATTTGATGGTGATTTGTCTGTAGGGAAGAAAATAGGATATGTAATTGATGGTGATTTGTCTGTAGGGAAGAAAATAGGATCAGTAATTGATGGTGATTTGTCTGTAGAGGAGAAAATAGGATCTGTAATTGATGGTGATTTGGCTGTAGGGAAGAAAATAGGATCTGTAATTGATGGTGATTTGGCTGTAGGGAAGAAATTAGGATCTGTAATTGATGGTGATTTGTCTGTAGGGAAGAAAATAGGATCAGTAATTGATGGTGATTTGTCTGTAGGGAAGAAAATAGGATCTGTAATTGATGGTGATTTGGCTGTAGGGAAGAAAATAGGATCAGTAATTGATGGTGATTTGTCTGTAGGGAAGAAAATAGGATCTGTAATTGATGGTGATTTGTCTGCAGGGAAGAAAATAGGATCTGTAATTGATGGTGATTTGGCTGTAGGGAAGAAAATAGGATCTGTAATTGATGGTGATTTGGCTGTAGGGAAGAAAATAGGATCTGTAATTGATGGTGATTTGTCTGTAGGGAAGAAAATAGGATCTGTAATTGATGGTGATTTGGCTGTAGGGAAGAAAATAGGATCAGTAATTGATGGTGATTTGGCTGTAGGGAAGAAAATAGGATATGTAATTGATGGTGATTTGGCTGTAGGGAAGAAAATAGGATATGTAATTGATGGTGATTTGGCTGTAGAGGAGAAAATAGGATCAGTAATTGATGGTGATTTGGCTGTAGGGAAGAAAATAGGATCAGTAATTGATGGTGATTTGGCTGTAGAGGAGAAAATATGAGTTGTAATTGATAGTGCTTTTACTCTATCGCTGAACAAAGGAAGAATAAAAGGAACAAATTGTGAATAATCTCCACTGTCTTTTTGTTTGTGCGACCCCGATTCGCTGAGGAGAAAGAATAAGAGGAGGAGGAGAACGTCGATAAAGATGAGGAATGGGAGGAACGTGTAACTGATGGTGCTGAAAAGGGATGACCTTTGAAGCTTCTAATAGAGGAACAAATGGAGGGTAAAGATGATGGCCAAAAGGTGACTGAGGAAAATGGGAATGGTAGAAAAAAAAGTTTAATCGATTGAATAAGAAATATGAGTGTAGATATACAGGGAAGTCATGATGAAGAAAAGGTAAAAAAAGAAGCGAAAGGAAATAGTACTGTTTTCTTTCAACCATTTTTGTGGATTGGACAAGTAGGAGGACGTATTACGTAAGATAAAGGAATGACTATGACTTAACGAGCACTCAGGTGGCCGAGATACGTAATTAGGTAACTAGTCAGGTGCATAGGCGGACTGCATACCGTAGATACACAGCACAGCCTGAACGTGATCACATTGCCTCAGCCAGTAAGCTCCGCCCCAAGCCACAATATTTTCACATCATTGATCACCCAAAGCAAGCTACGCTACCTCATCGTAGAAGCTGGAGAAACAAGCGAGAAGAAGGAGAAAGGATGAGGAGAAAGAGGGAAGATGAGCAGTAAGCGAAAGAGGATGACTAGAAAAAAAAAAGATGAGGAGAAAGGGAAAGAAGACGAGGAGGAAAGCGAAGATACATAATAAGCTTGAAAATGAAGATGGGATATAGGATGAGGAGAGGGAGAGAAAAGGAGAAAGAAGATGGGAAAGAGAGAATATAAAAAGGGAGAAAGAAGATGAGTATAAAGTTACCCAACACTCTATCTTTTTTAACTGCTGGACGAGGAAAGTCGAAGAAATATTTGGATCAGAAGAATAGGATTGAACTCTATGTGAAGAAGGATCAGAAGGAGGAGGAAAAGGAGAAAGAAGGAGATAAGGAAGAGTGGAATGAGCTATAGTTTCGATCATGGCTATTGACCTCACTATCTACTCTTTGTCCTTCGTTTAATGGAATGGAGGAATATGTTGAAAGATTTTAGGGGATTGCAAAAGTTCTGATGCATTGAGGAGGATCAGAGGACGAATACATAGGAATAACAGACACCAGAAGACCTGGCGGTCTATGGCGAGGGTGTCTGTCTACTACCGCTACTACTAGTAATCTACGTGTGGTAGGACAGTATAGAATAGATGAAGGAGGAGGAGGAGGAGGAGGAGGAGAAGCTAATTTCTTAAAGCGTATGGCGAGCAAGATTAACCCACAAACAAGGAGTGCATCTCGGGATATTAGAAAGCTACAGTAGTAGTGGATGGAAAATAAATCAAGCCCAACGTGTTAACTAAGTGCCTCAGTTCGAACCCCTCTCTGAACGCCTCTTCCACTATCGTTAATTCCCCCTAAGCACTTTCCTCTTCCAGTATTACCAGGCGTCATTCAAAAGATGGAAACACGAAATAATATTAAGATGTTTAAATTCCCCTTATTAGTCCATCCTTGTTCTCCTCCTAACACAGTTTTCACACCTAGTGACTTCATCTTCCACCTAATAAGTCTCCTTCTAAAGAGCCTTATTTTTATCATTACTGCGCCTCGTGAAGAGAAAGTAACACTAATAATAATATCCAAAAATATTACTCTTGGAAAAATAATATTAATACTACTAATAATAAAAAAATAACCTGAAAAAATACTTGTGATAAAATTCTAATGATAAATATTAATACGAAATACAAACATTCTAAAATATCAAAAAATACCTATACAATCACTTTTCTCGTCCCTAAATACACGACAACGACCACGGTAAGAGTTACTCTGCCTGAGTTCCCCCTCGCGGTGCACCTTTACCCTCTGAACACTCTCTTCACACCTCGCAGCTTCAGCCACCTTCAAAGTTCCCTTCTGAGCAATCTAGTTTCCATTATCGCTGAGCTCGTAAAAAAAAGTTGCTGAATGGACGAGAAAGACCATAGCACGAGCTCGAATTTCCCTCTCGACACCCTTTTTTTCCCTCTCATCTCCTTCCTCATACACCGACGACCGTAAACCACCAGAAAAGTTATATCTAAAAACTCTTATGCCCGTTATCACTGCGCTCGTAGAACAAATGCTGAATAGACGACAAACTATAACTCAAGTTCGAATTCTCTTTCTATCACTTTTCCCCGTTTTCAACCCAATTTTTTTTATATAGCTTCAATGTTACTGCAAAATGCTACAGGGCGCAATGAAAAAAAAAGGATATAATAGTTACCGAGGTTCGGGTCTCTTCTCTCAAGTCTTTTTTTCACTCGCTTTGTAGGCGAACGGGCTCACCCTTGAACACTATACTTCTCCCGCCACTACCCTCAGGAAGCTACTGAATACAAAAACAATGAATACGACAACAGCTCTTTGGTACAGATTCCCCTCCTAGCACTTCCTTTCCCCTTTTAGGACCTCCATTCCCTCTTCGCGTCCTCCACCGTTACCACCCCAACAAAGCCACTGAATAGAGAATAACAACGCATACCATAACAGCTCATTGGTTTAGATTCCCCTCCTAACACGTCCCTTCCCTTCCTAACACCTCCTTGCCCTTCTTTAACAGTCTCCTTCCACACCAAACTGCCTTCCAACCCCTCCTATGTTTCTGTTAGCACTGGGGCTCTTAAGGAAAGTAAGCTGAACACAAAGATTATAGCATTGGAGACTCGGTTCGAGTTCCCCTTCCTAACTCCTCTTGTTCCCTGTCTGTAAACACTTGATTCCTTTTATTATTACGCCCCATTGTAAAAAAACGTGAATACAGCAAAAATAATAAAGACCACACCCTGCCTGGTCAAACTCTTTCGCCTCTGCCTGTCAACATCTACCTTTCCTTCTTGCTGGAAGTATGCCTTCATACAGCCTGTACCTAAGAAGGGTGACCGCTCCAATCCCTCAAACTACCGTCCTATTGCTTTACTTTCTTGTCTATCTAAAGCTTTTGAATCAATCCTTAACCGGAAGATTCAAAAGCACCTTTCCACTTCTGACCTTCTATCTGATCGCCAGTATGGGTTCCGCAAGGGGCGTTCTACTGGTGATCTCCTAGCCTTCTTAACTGACTCTTGGTCATCCTCTCTTAGCCGTTTCGGTGAAACTTTTGCTATTGCGCTGGACATATCAAAAGCTTTTGATAGGGTCTGGCACAAATCTTTGCTTTCAAAACTACCCTCCTACGGTTTCTATCCTTCTCTCTGTACCTTTATCTCCAGTTTCCTTTCTGACCGTTCTATTTCTGCCGTGGTAGACGGTCACTGTTCTTCTCCTAAATCTATTAACAGTGGTGTCCCACAGGGTTCTGTCCTATCTCCCTCTTTTCTGTTGTTCATTGATGATCTTCTTTCCAAAACGAACTGTCCTATCCATTCCTACGCCGATGATTCCACTCTGCATTATTCAACTTCTTTTAATAGAAGACCCACCCTTCAGGAACTTAACGACTCAAGGCTGGAGACTGCAGAACGCTTAGCCTCAGACCTTACTATTATTTCCGATTGGGGCAAGAAGAACCTGGTGTCCTTCAACGCCTCAAAACACAGTTCTCCACCTATCCACTCGACACAATCTTCCAAACAACTATCCCTATTCTTTGACAACACCCAGCTATCACCTTCCTCAACACTAAACATTCTCGGTCTATCCTTAACTCAAAATCTCAACTGGAAACTGCATATCTCATCTCTTACTAAATCAGCTTCCTCGAGGCTGGGCGTTTTGTACCGTCTCCGCCAGTTCTTCTCCCCTGCACAGTTGCTGTCCATATACAGGGGCCTTGTCCGTCCTCGTATGGAGTATGCATCTCATGTGTGGGGGGGCTCCACTCACACAGCTCGTCTGGACAGAGTGGAGGCTAAGGCTCGTCGGCTCATCAGCTGTCCGCCTCATACTGATAGTCTTCTACCTCTTAAATTCCGCAATGTTGCCTCTCTTCTATCTTCTATCGATATTTCCACGCTGACTGCTCTTCTGAACTTGCTAACTGCATGCCTCCCCTCCTCCGGCCCCGCTGCACTCGACTTTCTACTCATGCTCATCCCTATACTGTCCAAACCCTTTATGCAAGAGTTAACCAGCATCTTCACTCTTTCATCTCTCACGCTGGTAAACTCTGGAACAATCTTCCTTCATCTGTATTTCCTCCTGCCTACGACTTGAACTCTTTCAAGAGGAGGGTATCAGGACACCTCTCCTCCCGAAACTGACCTATCTTTCGGCCACCTCTTTGGATTCTTTTTAGGAGCAGTGAGTAGCGGGCTTTTTTTTTTATTAATGTTTGCTTTTTGTGTGCCCTTGAACTGTCTCCTTTGCTGTAAAAAAAAAAAAAAAAAAAAAAATACCTCTCGAATCTCCCGCCCTCTTTGTACACCTAAGGCCCCTAAAATAAGTCGCCCGTGAACACTTTATAACTTTTATTATTATGCTCTGCTGTTAAAAGAAAAAATGGAATAAAGTAAAATAACAAAGGCTGTACTACAAACGGGTTCGAATCTCCCTCCTAACACCTCCTTTTCACACCTAAGTGTCCTAAAACAACACTAACTCCCCCATGAACTCTTCTCTGTGTTCCCTCTTCCCTTTATCATGACCCTCTACTAAGAATACACTAATACAGTAAAACACTACAAACATGTTCAAATCTCCCTCCTAACACCCTCTTTCCACACCTTGGGCTCCCAAAACAACACTAACTCCCCCATGAACTCTTCTCTGTATTCCCTCTTCCCTTTATCATTACCCTCTACTAAGAATATTGTACTTGAATACAGCAATATACAGAGCTGGGCGCGTTACTGGATTTGGGGTAGTCCGCTACCGCTCCTCCGCACTTCGGACGCAGGTAGTCCGCACCTGTACTTCCGCGCCTAAAAATTTTTCGCTCGGTCCGCTACCGGACCTCCGCACCTCCGCTACTGTACGCAAAACTATTAAAGCGCGCCTGAAAAAACTAGTTCGCACCTCAAAAATAAAAAAAAAAATAGTACAAGCAATATACATCAAGCTTCAGTTATATATATATATACATATATATATATATATATATATATATATATATATATATATATATATATATATATATAGAGAGAGAGAGAGAGAGAGAGAGAGAGAGAGAGAGATTTACCTTCAAATGGGGTGGGCCTCTCAAGCGCGAGTCTGGAATGTTCTGTGCAGTAACGGCTTATTCCTCCTAATTTACATTTTCCCATTATTAATTAAATTCTGTAATTACACTGTAAGGGGTACAGCTCCAAGTCATACAAGGAAATGTCTGACGTCGCCAGCGGCGTAGGGGTTCTGGAGGCTGACGGTGCAGGCGTGCTGGTTCTGTAGCTCACGCTATTGACGCTACTATCCCCTGACACACTCCTGCTCCTGTCGCTATCACCTCTTTTCACGTATCTGTCCATGTTTATTTGTAAACACTAAACACTAAACAATCGCAGTGAATCACTAAATGTCAAAAGATTCTGAAAAGAAAAAGAAAATTGACACAGTGATCAGCTGGTAGCACATAGCCCGCCAAAACGCGCGAAAGTAATGCCGCGGACTGTTTGTCGTCTTCGTTTTTTTATCTTTGAAAATCTCAGGTGCGGAAGTCTGGACCCAAAATTTCGCCTGTCCGCACCTGTTACTTCCGCACTTTTGAAAACGTTCCGCACTTCCGGGCTTCCGCACCTCGTTTGGCGGTCCGCAGGTGCGGAGGAGCGGAGGTCCGGACCGAGGTGCGGAAGTGCCCAGGTATGGCAATATACTACAAACAGGTTCGGATCTCCCTCCCAACACCTTCCTTTCGCATCAGTCGCCCCCAAACCAGCACCAAGTCGGCCGTAAACCCTTTATTTCCATTATCGGGGCGTCACGGAAAGAGTGTCGGCAGTACATTGTGGGGATGGGCCTCGAGGCCACAGGGGGAGGGCCAACCCGCGCCCCGGAACGGTCTCTGCGGGCGCGTGGCTCTCAGGGGCGGCGCCGAGGCATAAAGAGCGCGCCTGACTGCTGAGAACTCCTCGTTAGGGTCTTTTATTCTTATGTAACGACTTGTGAGGGTGTAAGGAAGGAGGAAGGAGGTGTGTGGCTGGGTTGGTGGGGTGTGTTTGTGTGTGTGTGTGTGTGTGTGTGTGTGTGTGTGTGTGTGTGTGTGTGTGTGTGTGTGTGTGTGTGTGTGTGTGTGTGTGTGTGTGTGTGTGTGTGTGTGTGTGTGTGTGTGTGTGTGTGTGTGTGTGTGTGTGTGTGTGTGTGTGTGTGTGTGTGTGTGTGTGTGTGTGTGAAGGGGATACGTGCATGGGTGTGGGGGTATGTTTTTATGTGTGTGTGTTGTTATGTAGTTGTTGTTATGGCAAGGATCCTGTGTTGTGTGTTGGTCCTATGTTAGAGAAGATGAAGATAGGGAGAGTAAGAGAAACTACAGTGGCATATAATGATAAAGAGAAAGAAGAATAAAATGGTAAGGAAAACACAGAGAAGGAGGGAGGGGAGAGAAAGGAGGTGATAAACTATTAAGAATTAATTTGATCCCTTATGAGGAAAGTTAGGGTCAAGAAAGGAGTTTGCTGGTGTTTTATTTAATTATTCTCTCTCTCTCTCTCTCTCTCTCTCTCTCTCTCTCTCTCTCTCTCTCTCTCTCTCTCTCTCTCTCTCTCTCTCTCTCTCTCTCTCTCTCTCTCTCTCTCTCTCTCTCTCTCTCTCTCTCTCTCTCTCTCTCCATCTTCTCAGCCTGTGGAGAAAAGACGTGGATGAGAAGGAGAGGAAAGAAAGGAGAATGGTATTAGAAAATGTTTTATGGAAGGAGGAAGAGAGGACGCGGAGGAAATGGAGGGAAAAGCGAAGGAGAGAAAAACGCGATAGAGATAACAGAGAGAAAAGAAAATATTTGCCTGTGGGGACTGAGATTCCGATGAAGTGAAGAATGGTAGAACAGGAAAAAAAGAGAGGAATAAGAGGCAAGGAAAAAAAGAACGGGAAAGAGTATTAGATAAGAGAGAAGGATTATTATTATTGTAAATATATGTAAAAATAGACAAATTAAGAAGAGAGAGAGAGAGAGAGAGAGAGAGAGAGAGAGAGAGAGAGAGAGAGAGAGAGAGAGAGAGAGAGAGAGAGAGAGAGAGAGAGAGAGAGAGAGAGAGAGAGAGAGAGAGAGAGAGAGAGAGAGGGGGTGGGTGGGGGGGGGGGGAGAAACAATCCGCAATATCAAAAGCTTCGTTCGACGAAGAAAAAGAAAGAAAAAAAATGCAAGAGCAAAGCATTCAGTCTTGCAGAGTGAACAACAACAACAACAATAACAACAACAACAAGTAACAAAAAGGTAACAGTCTAAAACAAAATACACAACACTTTTTTTCCCTTCCTTCCCTCCTTCCTTCCTTCCTTCCTTCCTCTCCACCTTCATCCAGCTCCACACACTCCCCTCCACCACAAACCCTTTTCCTCCCTCCTTTCTCTCCCCTTCCACACACCTTGTTATTTACCTGCAATTTGTACTCCTGCTTTTCCTGTTAGTATTATCTTCTCTTTCGTTATTTGTCTTTGTTCTGTTCTGTTTCTCTTTCATTCGTGTTTTTCCTCATCTGTCTTTCTCTCTCTTCTGTATAATCTTTCTTCTCCTCACCTTTCTTTCCTTCCCTGCATCTACTCTCCCCTTGTAGTCCTCCCAGCATCACTTTTCCCTTTTTCCCCTTCCCATCTATTTCGTTACCTCCTTTCCTTCTCCTTCTCTCCTCTTCCCTATCAATTGCGTAGTTTTCACAGCATCCCTTTCCTCTCCACTTGAGCTCATCATCTTTTCCCTCCTTCTCACCCATTCCTCCCCCCCCCCCTTCCCCCGGTGTGTACTCACGTGGGTCGCGGGGCAGCACGTGGTACCAGGTGACGGGCGCTCCCCTGATGGCGCCCTTCACCACGCACGTGATGTTGATGTCGCTGCCCGCCTTCATGAAGATCTCCCTCGAGCCGGTGATGCGCGCGCTGGGGACTGAGGAGGAGAGGCGGGGAGGGGTTAGATTAGGGGTGACAGGTGTAAGGTGTAAGAGGTATAGTGTGTGTAAGGGGTGTAAAGGGGTGTGGTGGAGAGGAGGGCGGGAATATTGAGTATATAGAGGACTTGAAAAATGATAAAATCTTAGGTCCTTCGCTCTACGGTTCACACTGGCAGAAAAAATCAATTACGTAATGAGGGTTTTTATCCTATAGCATGGGAAATAGCTTCGTTATGCCCAAATATATTCCAATTAATCATGTTATATGGACACGTCTTTAATGCTATGTCATTCCTATGGCAGGGTAACGTTTTCTTTGCAAATTGGCATTGGAAAATAGCTGTCACCCCTCTGGCCAAGGAAGTTAGGAAAACAAAAATGTGGTACTAGGCATCAAAACGTCCGGATGCGAACAGGCCAAATGGAGGTTAAAATAGAGGAAAAAGAAGAGAAGGAGGAGGAGAAGGAAAGAAAGATTAATAGGTAAGAAAGAAGGTTGGTGAATCTATAGAACGTGAAAGTGGAGATAAATAAACTATAGAGAAATAAGAAAAGAAAATGGAAAATGGAATGTATGGGTGACGAAAGACAGGTAGATGAGAAATAATTTTTGAATTTGGTGAGAATGAGAATAATGAAAAAGATGAGAGGAAAGATAAAACGAAAAAAATATGAAATCGTTATCGACTAGAAAGAAAAAAATCTAAATATGATGAAACAGGAGATAGAAAAAAGGTACGTATAGGGGAAAGAATGGAAAGAAAGAACAGTAAAATATAAGGAAGAAGACACTAGAAAAAAGTTAGGAGGACATTGAAAAGAGAGAAAAATAAACAGCAAAAGAAGTGGGAGTTGAAAACACAGAACGAAAGAGAAAGAGGAAAAAGCCAGACAAAAGAAAACAGAGAGGAATTAAGGAAGAAAATAAGAGAAACATAACCAGGAGGGGAAGAAGACGAGAAGGAAAAGCAGAGAAAGACAAGCGAGGCGAAGGTGTGCGACAAAGAGTCGAGGGTAAGAAAAATGGGGAAGACGGAAGAGGGAAATGGAGGAAAGGTCAATAAAGGAAGGGAGAGGAAGAAGAATGGAGGAAGAGGGAATGTTGGTGAGGTAGCGTGATTAGAGAGAAGAAGAAGGAACTAGGAGGAAGGAGATAGGAAAAAGGCGTTGTTGAATGATGGAAAAAGGGGAAGGAGAAGACAGAATAAGAGGAGTGGTCAGAGTAAGTAGATTTTGAATGTAAGAAGAAAAGGAGGAAGACTAGAGATGTAAGGAAGAAATAAATAAAACAGAAAAGGAGAAATAGACGGAGACCGAAAAGTACGAGGAGAATGGAAAAAATCCAGGTGATTAAAAGACTATGAGAATGAAAGAAAAAATATAAAAAAAAATAATTGGCAGTAGAGATACGAAAGGAAAAGTTACAAAAAAAAAGAAAACAAAAGATAAGAATGATGCAAAGAGGAGGTGATTTTGGAAGGGAATTAAGTTAAAAAAGAATGAAATTAAAAAGGAAAAGGGAAATATTACAATCAATGAGAGGTTATGATGATACAAAATAAGGGTAAACGCAGAAGAAAAGAAACAAAGCAAAGAAGTATAGACATTGGAGGAACAGAAGAAGCACGAAGAGAGAGGCAAGGAGTGTATGTTTATTAATAGGAAATGAAACGAAGATAAGGCAATGAATAAATGAGGGAGGAAGGGAAGAAGATAACAACCAAACTAGGGAACTGGAGAGAGAGAGAGAGAGAGAGAGAGAGAGAGAGAGAGAGAGAGAGAGAGAGAGAGAGAGAGAGAGAGGGCGAGGGAAGAGAGGGCGAGGGATAATTATTCGGCGAGGGAAAAAAAAGTTTGGAAACGAATCAGAGCAATATTCGGGGGATTTGGCGCGCCATGACACCCTTGTGATTGGCGTTCAAAAGTTTTTTGTTTGTTTGTTAGGCTGAATACCCATACGTAAGGAAGGCTAATGAAGAAAGGCCATTACCTCTAATGGCGCCCAAAAAAACAGTCCCTCCGCCAAGTTTGTACTCCACATTTGGTGATGTTAGGTGCGCCTATTCCGCCTGACCTGTCATTCTCTCTCTCTCTCTCTCTCTCTCTCTCTCTCTCTCTCTCTCTCTCTCTCTCTCTCTCTCTCTCTCTCTCTCTACTCTCTCTCTCTCTCTCTCTCTCTCTCTCTCTCTCTCTCTCTCTCTCTCTCTCTCTCTCTCTCTCTCTCTCTCTCTCTCTCTCTCTCTCTCTCTCTCTCTGTCACTTTTTTCTCAGCTCTTTTTTTTCAGTTCTTTGCCTTCTTGATTCATTTTACGATTTCTTCTTCGTATCACTGTTTCATTAGTTTATTTCCTCTTTTTTTTTTTGTACAAGTGTTCCTTTTTTATCTCCTTCCTTGCTACTACTACTACTACTACTACAACTGTTTTCTTATATCCCTTCCAAGCCTTGTGTTTCCTGTTCTTTCTCTTTTTCTCTCATTTTTCTTTCTCTTCTTCCTGACCCCTAATTTTTGCTTCACCCTTCCTTCCCTCTTTTATTTTTTATTTTTTCATATTCATTCCTTTCAATTATTTTTCTTTCCCATTCCTCTTTTGCCTCTTTTCTTTCTTTCCCATCTCTTCGTTTAACACTTTCATCACCTCTCACTACCTTCACACGTCTCTTTACTTCCCACCTTCTCACGTTATAAAGTCTTCTTCCTCATTTATCTTTCTCTTCCCCCACTGTTCTTAATCCTTTTCCTTTTGTCTTGTTTATCTCTAAGGCTTCCATGAGGTTTTATGCCCATCATTTCATCTTACCCTCTCTTTCTCTCCCTCACACACACACACACACACACACACACACACACACACACACACACACACACACACCAAGTAAGTTCACTCCTCTTTCCTTCCCCACTCACACTAATATCACACCAAACACCCACACACACTCCAACAAACCTCCTCACACTTCACCGCCAGCAATTATCAACCCTAACCTAGATACGCGGACAGAGGCTCACGTTGCTGCCTTCCCCTCACACATTTACCTAACGCCGATTCCTGCCTACCTGTAAGCCATCATCTATCCCTCCCACCTTGACGCACGCCTCCCCCCTGCCCCGTCCTGCTCCCTCACTCCCCACCCTCACGCCACGCCATCACCACACCATCACCAAACCAGACACACGCACTGCCATCTTATTAATTAACACGTCCATCTGCACCACACGCCACTGTTACTTAGCCAGTTTGTTAGTTGGTTGGTTGGTCGGTTAGTCAGTTAATCAGTTAGTTGATTAATTAATTAGTTAGTTAGTTGGAAATTTAGTTATCTCGTAAGTTAGATAGTTGGTTATTTATTTATATGATTAATAGTTAGTTAGTTGGTTGGTTGGTTGGTTAGTTAGTTCTAGATCTTGATCAGGATAATAATGTGCAGGGCACTAAAGAAGTGCATAACACGCATATTTGTTGGCTGTTGGGGGGACGGGGGAGCCGGGTGTGCAGGGGAGGGAAGTGAATCAAGTGTAATTTTTAGTGTTGGTGTGTTGTGGTGACAAGTGAGTGTACTTGTTTTTTGAATGAGTCTATTGTATCGAAGTCTAAAATCTGTTGAGGGAGGCTGTTCCAGTCACGTATGGTGCGTGGAAAGTATGAGTGCTTGTATGCGTCAGTGTTAGTATGATATGTTTGGTATTTATGGATGTGTGTGTTACGAGTACGTTGACTGTTTGCGTTGTGTAGGCATGTTTGTGGGTCAATGTCAATGTGAGTGTTTGTGATCTTGTACATAAGTGTAAGTCTGTGTGCTTGTCTGCGTATGTGAAGAGGGTCCATGTTTATCTGTTGTTTGATCCGTGTTGTGATGCCAGGCGTTCGAGTGTAATTGTTTGTAATGAACCTTGCCGCCTTGGTGTTGATTTGTTCTAACCTATCAATGTTTCTGCGTGTGTAAGGATCCCACACCATGGAGCAGTATTCCAGTGTTGGTCTCACAAGTGTGTCATAAGCTATGTGTTTAAAGTCAGGTGTGCAGTTATGTAAATTCCTCCTCAGGAACCCCAGTGTTCTGTTGGCTGTTGGCACTGATATGGTCTGTGTGGGTGTTGAATTTCAAGTTAGTTGAGAGGTGGATACCAAGGTACTTGTGTGTATGAACTGATTCTAAATTTGAATTGCGGAGAGTGTAAGTGTGATGGATGTGGTTGTGCGCTCTGGTGAATCTTAAGAGTTTGCATTTGTCTGGTCGGAAGTGCATCTGCCAGGTGCGCTCCCACCGCTCGAGGGCGTCCAAGTCGTTTTGTAGTAGTCTGCAGTCGTCAGTAGTCTTTTCTGCTCTAAACAGTAAACTATCGTCGGCAAATAGTCTAGTGGAAGAGTTAGGCGCTGACAGTGGAAGATCGTTAATGTACAGAAGGAAAAGAAGGGGGCCTAGAACGGTGCCTTGTGGGACACCTGAAGAAACAGGGACAGTGTCAGATGAAGATCCGCCAAGAAGAACACGTTGAGTCCTGTTAGTAAGAAATGCAGTGATCCAGTGAAGAATAGGTCCTGATATACCGTAGTATTTCAATTTTAATGTCAGTCTTTTGTGCGTGACTTTGTCTAAGGCTTTGGCAAAATCTAAAACAATAGTGCCAACTTGTTTAATGTCAAGTCGGTCGAGTAGCCTCGTCATGTCGTGATATGTAGTAATGAGTTGCGATTCACATGAGCGTTTAGGTCTAAAACCTTGTTGTGAGTCAGTAAGGATGTTGTTTGCGTCAAGGTGATTCATTATGTGTTTGTGTATTATGTGTTCGAAAATTTTACATGGAATCGATGTTAGTGAGATGGGGCGATAATTAGCTGGGTCAGTCCGGTCACCTGTCTTGAATAAAGGATTAATATTTGCCAAAAGCCAGTCAGAGGGTAATGAGGTGGTTGATAGTGATTGGGTGAATATGGCCTGAAAGATGGGGGCAAGGATGGGGGCAAAGGATTTAAGGATGAAGGCGGGAATATTGTCGGAGCCAGTGGATTAGTTGTGTGGAGCTAGTTAGGCTTGCTTGCTTATAAATGAAATAGAAAAAAATGGAACAAAGCAAAAGGAAAGCAATTTTACAGACTGACAACAAAAATGCACAATACATAGCCTACTGCAGACGAGTAATATTTCATAATCATTCATCCGCGTAATACCTCCCCCCTCACACACACACACACACACACACACACACCTCACTCACTCTTCCTCCACCTCCAACACACCCTCAAACCCTGTACCCACCCTTTCTCCATTCCAACACACGCTGTGCCCATCCCTCCCTCCCCAAACACACCCACACACCCTATACCCACCTTCATCATCTTGTACCCACCCTTCCTCCACCCGAAGCACACCCACACACCCTATACCAACCTTCATCACCTTATACCCACCCTTCCTCCACCGGAAACACACCCACACACCCTATACCCACCTTCATCACCTTATACCCACCCTTCCTCCACCGGAAACACACCCACACACCCTATACCCACCTTCATCACCTTATACCCACCCTTCCTCCACCGGAAACACACCCACACACCCTATACCCACCTTCATCACCTTATACCCACCCTTCCTCCACCGGAAACACACCCACACGCCCTATACCCACCTTCATCACCTTATACCCACCCTCCCTATCCCCGAAGCACAACCCCACACCCTCTACCCACCTTGATCACCTTATACCCCCCCTTCGTCCCCCGGAAACACCCCCCCCTCCCCCCCCCCCTCCGCCCCTCCACTCACCCACAACGCTGAGCCTGAAGCGGCGGAATATCTTGGGCTGCGTGGACACCTGGCACTCGTAGAGGCCGGAGTCGGTGATGGCGGGCCGGTCCACCTCCAGGCTCCAGAAGGGCGAGCCGGGCAGGTGCAGCGCGCGGAACCTCGTGTCCGTCGTGTACGTGAAGTTACCTGTGGTCAGCACGTGCAGGTCCTGGCGCCTGATCCACGACACCTGGGGGGGAGAACATCTGTTGTAGTGCGAGAGAAATGTGTGTTTTGTTTTGTTCCTGTAATGATTGATGATGTGCCGGGTTTTAATTAAGGGATGTAATTATTAGAGGAATATCAGGTGCTTTTGTCTGATTCGTGACACCTGGGCAGGACGAATACTTGGTTGTGTGTACGAGGGGAGTAATTTTGTATGAAGTGTTTGTAAGGTTATAAGGGACGCATTATTTTGTGTGTCAGCAGTGTTGGCAAGACTGTGAATGATGTGTCTCCTTGGTGGCAGTGATCATGCAGGCGTGGGGCGTACAAGTCATCATGATGGTGTACACTGGCAGAGGTTCCCAACTTTTTTTTCAGGCTACCCCAATCATGCACCTGTTGACATGACTGCGACCCCACTACTGTGGATTTCAAAGGCTGTGAGTTTTCGTTTTTTGGGAATAACTTTGTAACCAACACTCGTATCAGCACAAGATTTTGTTACAGCGTATTTCGTACACTGCCCTAATTTTTATGGGTATCGTGAATCACCAAAAGTAGATAATAAAGGCACTTCTCCCTGTAGCAAAAGGGGAAAGTCGGACTGGCCACTCAAAGAAACGATTGATAATAATGATAATAATAATGGTAATGATAATAATAATGGTAATGATAATAATAATGGTAATGATAATAATAACACACACGTGCGACTCGGCATGAATGGACGAACAAATTTTCACCATTATAAAACAAATTATATTTTCGGTGGTGCGTAAAATTAATAGCATAAAAAGTCAATGTCAAAGGGGACGACCTACCAGCCAGCCACCACCACCACCACCACAATCATCAACATCATTATCACCACTACCACCACCACCATCATCATCGACATCATTACCACTTGCAGCATCACCACCACCACCACCATCATCGACATCATTACCACTTGCAGCATCACCACCACCACCACCATCATCAACATCATCACCACCACCACCACCACCACCATCATCGACATCATCAACACCACCACCACCACAATCATCAACAACATCACCACCACCACCACCATCATCGACATCATTACCACTTGCATCATCACCACCACCACCACAATCATCAACATCATCATCACCACCACCACCACAATCATCAACATCATCATCATCACCACCACCACCACAATCATCATCATCATCACCACCACCACCACAATCATCAACATCATCATCACCACCACCAATCCTCCACAATCATCATCACCACCACCAACACAATCATCAACATCATCACCACCACCACCACAATCATCAACATTATCATCACCACCACACAATGTCAACATCACAATCATCAACATCATCATCATCACCACCACCACCACAATCATCAACATCATCATCACCACCACCACCACAATCATCAACATCATCATCATCACCACCACCACCACAATCATCAACATCATCATCACCACCACCACCACCACCACCACAATCATCAACATCATCATCACCACCACCACCACAATCATCAACATCATTATTACCACCACCACCACCACAATCATCAACATCACCACCACCACCATCACAATCATCAACATCATTATTACCACCACAATCAACATCATCATACCACCACAATCATCAACATCATCATCACCACCACCACCACAATCATCAACATCACCACCACCACCACCGCCACCACCATCATCATCAACATCATCTACCACTTGCAGCATCACCACCACCACAATCATCAAACATCATCACCACCATCCTCAACATCATCATCACCACCACCACCACCATCATCCACATCACCACCACCACCACCACCACCACCTTCATCCTCGACATCATTACCACTTGCAGCATCACCACCACCACCACAATCATCAACATCATCACCACCACCTCCACAATCATCAACATCACCACCACCACCACCACCCCAATCATCAACATCATCATCACCACCACCACCACCACCATCATCATCGACATCATTACCACCACAATCATCAACATCTTCACCACCACCACCACCTCTACAATCATCGGCATCACCACCACCACCACCACCACCATCATCGACATCATTACCACCCTTGCACCACCACCACCACCACAATCATCAACATTATAATCACCACCACCACCACCATCATCGACATCATTACCACTTGCAGCATCACCACCACCACAATCATCAACATCGTTATCACCACCACCACCTCCACCACAATCATCGACATCATTACCACTTTGCAGCATCACCACCACCACAACAATCATCAACATCATTATCACCACCACCACTCCACCACCACCACAATCATCGACATCATTACCACTTGCAGCATCACCACCACCACCACCACCACCACAATCATCAACATCATTATCACCACCACCACCACCACCATCATCGACATCATTACCACTTGCAGCATCACCACCACCAGACCCACCGTCACCTTTATCGCCATCACATCTTATTCTTAACTACGTTTCGATTATAATTTTCTTCTACTCTTTCACTCTCTCTTGATCATCGGGATTTTTTTCGATCACATTCACATTTTTTCAACTCCCTCATGTCATTATTTCCCCTTTCCATCACCTCCTCCTCTTCTCACCGTCCGTTCACCTTTTTCTTCTCTTTGATTATTTCGCTCTCCTTATCATCGTATTTTTATCTTTCCCACACTTTCTACCTCCTGATTCACGCCATTATGCCTCACTTCCTCACCTCCTCTTTTTTACCTTTACATTCAACTTTTACTATTTTTACTCTTATTTTCCCTTTGGGCATAAGTATTTTTTCTTGCCCACTTTTCACCTCTTCAATCATGGCATCAATCCTCTTTACTTCCTCCTACAACATTTTTCTTACTTCCCATTTCCTTTACCTCCTCCTTCCTACCTTTCGATTCATCTTTTTCTCTTTTACTCCTTCCTCTCCTTCCTTTTGATCATCATATTTTTTCCCGTCCACCTCCTTCCACCTCCTTAGTATTTGTCATTATTTCCCATTCCATCTACCTCCTCCTCCTCCACTTGCCTTTCGATAGGATAACGAGAGGCGGTGAGAAAGAAAGGGTGAAAGTAAGGGTTAGGGGCAGGTCTGTCTGAATGAGGAATGCAGCGCCCTCAACCTCCCGAGCTGTCTTTTCCCCGCTTCCTCTTTTTCTTCTGTCCATGCTTCTTTCTTTGGGTAACCGGGGGATTAATCCCCCCAGGGGCCCTGTGTCCTGCTGCCTTATAGCCAAAGCAGTCAGGTATTGACCCTGATCTGGGCTGGCTGGGTGAAGGGTTTGGACCCTCTCCTCCACAAAAAAAACTTACCCTCAGCCAAAAACTAATTAAAAAGTAGAGGTAGTGGTGGTGGTGGTGGTGTTCTAAAAGAACTTCTGGAGTGTTATTGAGTCTTTGTTCGTTGTTTTTTTTTTTTTTTTTTGCTTTTAGTTTGTTTCTCCTTTGTTTCTGGTATATTTCTTGTTTGTTTCTCGTTTCTCTCAGGTTTGTTTGTTGTTTGTCTCGTGTTTGTTTCCGGTTTGCTTTTTGTTTGATTCTGGTTTCTTTCTTGTTTCGTTCGTGTTTTGATACATTTTTGCAAAGTAATTTCTGGTCTTTGGGATAAGATTCGTTTTAGCAGCATGCCAGTATTTCATTACCTACCTTATGAAACATCACTAGCTCTTCATATATATTTTCTAAACGTTCAACAATCATGAAACGCTTTCAAATCCTTTCAGGACTATTTTTTTATTGCTGAAAATAGGGATAATATTCACAGCGTAGCCTCCTCTGGCAGTACCGCGGCAGCAATCCAGCAGTGTTAGAGAATACCTCTCGCAGAAAGAAGTCGCATATGTCTCCTGAGAGGGGGTCGGGGCCCCCTGGTTAGAAAGGGCGATGGGGCTGAAAAGCCCCGATGAATGTCAGGTCGTAAGTGCGGTTGCAGTAGTTGAAATATGTCACTTTTAAAAATTAAAGCCCCGATTTCTCACGGGTTCCAAGTTGAACACCTCACTGCGAGCTATTTGCGGCTGCGGCAGCAATCCCTAAAAGG
Organism: Eriocheir sinensis; assembly: GCF_024679095.1. Classification (NCBI taxonomy): domain Eukaryota; kingdom Metazoa; phylum Arthropoda; class Malacostraca; order Decapoda; family Varunidae; genus Eriocheir; species Eriocheir sinensis. Next base: position 30,520,683 of record NC_066509.1, on the reverse strand, counting down.
CAAGTCAATCTTTTAGTCATTTCCGTGAAAAAGTACTGCCTCCATGATAACAGCATTATATTTTGTCCAAAATAGTCAGCATTTCGAAACTAGTAACGTCATTAAAACGAATCTTTACCGTCAATTTTTTTTTACATTCTTTAGAAATATCAGTGCTTAGTTGAGTTTCTTTTTTCGTTTAGTATTTCAGTCTTATGTCAAGTACACGTTTTATCTTCCTTCATCATCTTTTATTGTGTTTTGCTTTTGTAGTTTTATTTCGTAATGAGTTTTTTTTCCTTTGGATCTCGTGCTGTTTTTTTTTGTTTCGAGTATTCCAGATTTTTTATCCAGTTTTCAAAGTAAGTGTTTCATCATTTCCGAGTTTTTGTTCTCTTTTTCACCAAAGTCTTCAGTGATTGATATATATTTTAATCCCCTCATTATTTTCTGCTTCAGTAATCTATTTTTTTCCAATATTTGAACTTTTCTTTTTTTTTCTTTTCTTTCCTTCTTTCTCTTCCTTTTCTGTGTCCATCTGTATTTCTCTTTCTCTTTCTTTTCTTCCGCTTTCTCTCATTTCAGTGATTTCTTTCGGTGTGTACCACCTTTTTATATTTCCCCTGACACGTGAGTTCCCGCCGTGTTCCCGTAGCTCAAATATTCCTGCGGGTATTCCAGGACTCCACTTTGCTGCAGGATTCCTGTTGGGGTTCTGAAACTCCTGCAGGATATCCCGAATGACCGCTTTTATTACCTCGTTCTCCTTCTTTCCTTCTCTTCTCCCCGCCCTCCTTCTCTTCACCCTTTTCTCTTCGTCATCGCTTTTTCATTCGTTTCGTTTCCTTTTTTCATTCGATTTCCTTTCCTTGCTTATTCTTTCACTTCGTTTTCGTTTTTTTTTTTCTTCATTTCGTCTTGTTCTCAAGTTTTTTCATCTTTTTTTTTACTTCTTTTTCTCTCCACGCGCCTTTTTCTTTCCTTCTTTTCTTTTTTCTCTTTTTTTCTTCTTGTTTTTCTTGGATTTCTTTCCGCCATTTTAAAAATTTTCTTTTAGCTTGGTCGTTCTTTTCCACTTTTCCTCGCTTGCTTTTTTTTACTTTTTCATCATTTGTATTCCTCTGTAACTAGTTTTCTCCTTTCCAGCCTTTCGTTTATCATTTCTTCTTCTTCCTCCTTTTCCTCCTCCTCAACCTTTTTTCTTTTTCATCCTTTACTTTTCTTTCATTATCATTCAGTTTTCTTTTCCATTTTTCTCTGTGAATCATTTCTCTTCCTCCATTTCTCCTCAACGATCATCTTTCCTTTTCTCCAGTTTTCCTTTTTGCCTTTTCAGGTCTTTTGCATGTTTCCCTCTCTTCCTTCTCTCCTCCCTCTCTTCCAATATTGTAACGTAACCCTCTCCTACCTCTCACCCTCCTCCTTCCTTCCTTCCTTCCTTCCTTCCTTCTTGGATTTCTTTGCATTCTTTTTCCTGCCTCTTCTGCATCTAATATATTTTTTCAGTTATTTGCATAAATTATCACCTCTCTTCTTTGCTATTTATATATCTGTCTTTGTATCTATCTATCTGTCCACATCTACATATCAATCCTATCTATTTACGTATCTTATTACAGGGTTGTCATTTTTCCTCACATCAAAATATATCTTCAGTAATTCTCCTCCCTTGCCTCTCGCCTCCACACACGTTACCTCTTGTCCTCCTATTTTCTCCATCCTCCTCATATACCTAGCTATTTTCTCCATTTTTCGTGGCCTAGCACCGGCACTATCTCCTCCTCACTCACCTACTTCCTCTACTCCTCCTTTGTCCTTCTCTCCCTTCCTCTCTTACTTTTTGATACTTCGCCTTTCTCCACTTCTTTTCATCTTTCATTTCCTACCTTTTCCATTACATGATTTCCTTCTTCATTTCCTCTTCTTCTTCTCTCCCCGCTCCCTTTTCTTCACTTTCTGTACACCCCTCCCTCTGTTCATCTCATCCTTTATTTTTCCTGCAACTCTCCCTTTCTTCCCTCCTTTTTTCTCCCTCCTTCCCTTCCCTTTTTCTCCACTTTACATATTCTCCCTTTCGTCCTTCTATATTTCTCCGTTTCTCTCCAACTCTCCCTTGTAGAACCTCTCCCTCTTTCCTCTCATTCCTTCTCCACTCCTTCTTCCCTCTGCATCCATGACCTCTCCTCATTCCTCTCACCATTCTCTTCTCCTCTTCCTCCTCCTCTTCCTCCTCCTCCCTCCACACCCAAGATAAACATACCTCTCTTCCGTCTCCTCCCCCCCTCCCCCTCTCTTCCACCTTGCATAATCCTCCCATTCATTCCCTCACACAGGTAATCTCCCATTTCTTAAGACTAATATTTGCTACTAATTATAAAG
>NC_066509.1:30462688-30518225 GCF_024679095.1 Eriocheir sinensis | reverse complement strand
CTCAGCCGTCCAAGACAACTTGAAAACTTAAGCCGCCAACTCTTGAGCTATTTACAGTAAACTCGCTGCACTCAGGCGTCTGTAAACACACACACACACACACACACACACACACGGCTAAATGAATTCACTAATATTTTTTCCGTTAATCCATATCCTAATCCAAGACTCAAGAAAAACTTTAATACTTGGAATGGTGAGGCCTACTGCAGAATCAAGGAAAGAAGTAACAGGGAAAATATATTATCAAGGAATCGAAAATACTCAACAAAAGAGGGAATAAATCCAGTCAAAAATATAAAAAAAAAGGAACGCACCAACAAAACTGGAAAAAGAAAAAGAATAAGCAGTGAAGGAATGACACAACCCAACGTGCACGTTACCTCCGGAAAGAACGAAAGTTTCAGAATACTAAAAAAGGGGAAGCGAAATACGGAGAGCAAATTATCACTGCGAGACGAAACTACGTATAAAAAAAGGCGAGCATCAGAACATTGCGGTTGGTACTCTGTTCATATTAAGTCGGCGTATAAGCTCCTCCTTTACTCCTTAATAACCGCATACCAATGGCTAGTCCAAAAGCAAGCCACGCCCACTCTCCAAACCAGGCTGCGTGTGGTTGGTGGATGCTGGAAAGGCTAATTGGTGGTTGGTAGCTTAGCATCGGCAAGACATTGTGGAAGTGTTAGCGTGGATAGAGTATTATTCAGGCTGAAGGTATTGTGGCCTGGCATTAAAGAGGAGGAGGAGGAGAAGCAAGGAGAGGGTCGTGTATGCATAGGAATGGCAGTAGACAGAGCGTGTTGTGTGTGGAGCTGACGATACGTGAAGAATGAGGTCGAGTTGATACTGATGCTGCAGCGAGAGAATGGAAGGGAGTGAGGCTGCGAGATGAAATGGTAGTGTACGGAGTGAAGAGGGTAGATAGCAAGCCAGGAGGGAGGGAGAGAAGGAGCTGGAGATGAAAATTGATAGTGAGGGAAGTAGGGAGGGAGTGAGGCTCGGAGATGAAAAGATGGCATGAGGAGTGATGGAGGGAGATGAAAGATGGTGAGGAGGTAGAGGGAACGATGCTGAAGGGAGAAGATGGTGTCCGGTGATGAGAGAGGGAAGAGGAAGTGACGCGAGCAGATGATAATGATGGTGTGATGGCGAGGGTGTAAGGGAGTGTGTTTGGCAGAGAAGGAAAATCATGGAGGAAGAGAAAGACGGAAGGAAGTGAAAGTGGGATATAAACTTACGATCACAAGAAGGAACGAAGAAACTGAATGATGTAAAGTCTGTTCACTAAAGTCCGACCCAAGCTGACAACATAAGCCTAAGTGTGTTTGCAAGCTGAGTGCTGATTGGCTACTGCTTTGGCTTCCAAGTTTTCTTTAACCTCTGTCTGTGTTTATCTCACGCAGCACTTTCTGCTCATCTGCACTGTGCTTACGAACACGCTTGGGTTTATGTTCTCAGCTTGGGTCAGACTTAAGTGAACAGACTATAGTGAAAGAAACAATGAAGCAGGGAAGTGCAGTCATGGCGAGTGTAGGAAGAGAAACAGACAAAGAGCCATGGAAAGTGAAGGAAGAGAAAGAGACTGAAAGGAGTGGAAGAGGTAGATAAAATTACAGTCAGAGAAGGAAAGGCGGACGAAGAGATGGAATGAAGCAATGAAGGAAACGATGGCGAGGAGAGTGAGAAGAGAGGCTGGTACACTAAATTAGGATAGTGAGGGAGAGAGTGAGGAGAAAGGATGGGAAGAGTAAAGAAGATGAAGGGAAACGAGAGAGTGAGTCAGAGAAACGTTATGAAATGAAGGAAGGAAAGGAAATAATGGTGAAGGGGAGGGTAAGAAGGGAAGCTGGCAGACGAAACGAGGAAATGAGGCAGGCGATACAGGGTGAAGGATGGAAAGGAAGGGAGGATGAAGGAGGAAGTGTAGCGCGGAGACAAACTTTAGTGAGGAAAAAGAAGGAAGGCAATGAGGCTGACAAAGATGACAGAGAGGGAGAGAGGGAGCGAGGTGAAGCCATCGTGACGGGACTGAGAGACGCAGGAAAAACGAGCAAGAAAATATGTAAATGTGAGTATGTTCGGACAGCCGTGAAGAAATATATAAACCTATCGAGTGTGAAGAAGGAAAATAAAACGGTGGCGCAGAAAAAGAACGTGTGAGGAATTCGGAACTGTACATGTAAGAAGACACGCAGGTTATGCCTCACCTGTCGATCTTATAATATATTTCACTTCATTATTCAGTTTCCTTATCCATTCATTGTTTGCGTGGTACACTTTCCGTCAACACCTTTATTTCTTTTTCATTGCATCTCGTTATCCCTTTTCCTATCATTCTTATAACGTATTTCCATTTCATTATTATTTCACTTCCCTTTATTTCACTCCCTTATTCCCTTTCATTCACTTAGTTTCACTCCCTTTATTTATTTATTCTTTATATTTTTCCTCTTTTCTTATCTATTTATCCATTACGTATAGTTATTATACTTCCATTCCATCATTACTTCACTCCCTTGTTATTACTATTACCTCGTCCACGGCGGGCATCAATTCATCAGTTCCGTTGCTGTTCGTATTTCCCGCGAACGCATTTCTGTTCCTTATTTCTCGCCGCCTTGCGTCGCGTTCATCGTTTCCATTCCGCGCAACGAGGAGCAAAGCGGCGCGGCGGCGAGGGAACGACTGTTCTTTGCCTTCGTTTCGGCGGATAACTATAATTTCATTTATTGCGGCGGGCGACGCGCCGGGCTGGCCATGTTGATGTCGTCACTGGTTTGGCGGCGAGTGGGTGTGTGGGGGATGGGATTATGGGGGGGGGGTGTTAGAGGGGTCGCGTGGGGCATGGAAGAGTGTGGGTGTGTGGGGATGGTAGAGGGGTGTAAGGGAGTGTAAATATGGGAAAAGATGTGGGTGAGAGTACTGTGTGGGTGTGGCGGGGGTGTTTTTTTCAGTTTCTCTCGCTCTCTCTCGCTATCTCTCTCAAATTTGGGTTCCATTATATTCTGAACTGATCAGAATTCGAATCCATTTCTTCCAATTCCAATCAGTGCTAATATTATTATAATTGAGTTCCACGAAAGAGCATCAAGGGAAAAAATTGAAATAGGTCCACACAAAGTCGCCTCGATGAGCAGACATGGATATGAAAAATAAGAGAAAGGTGACAGTAAAGTAAGAAGGAAAAAAGCTGGGAACAAAAGCAATGCCTAGCGAGTTAACAGCTGGGTGTTGCCTTTTGCTTCACACTTTTCAATGACAACAGCTGGGTGTTGCCTTTTGCTTCACACTTTTCAATGACAACAGCTGGGTGTTGCCTTTTGCTTCAAACTTATCAATGACAACAGCTGGGTGTTGCCTTTTGCTTCACACTTATCAATGACAACAGCTGGGTGGTGCCTTTTGCTTCACACTTACTAATGACAACAGCTGGGTGTTGCCTTTGCTTCAAACTTATCAATGACAACAGCTGGGTGTTGCCTTTGCTTCACACTTATCAATGACAACAGATGGGTGTTGCCTTTTTGCTTCAACTTACCAATGGCAACAGCTGGGTGTTGCCTTTGCTTCAAACTTATCAATGACAACAGCTGGGTGTTGCCTTTGCTTCAAACTTATCAATGACAACAGCTGGGTGTTGCCTTTGCTTCAACTTATCAATGACAACAGCTGGGTGTTGCCTTTTGCTTCAAACTTATCAATGACAACAGCTGGGTGTTGCCTTTTGCTTCAAACGTATCAATGACAACAGATGGGTGTTGCCTTTTGCTTCAAACTTACCAATGACAACAGCTGGGTGTTGCCTTTTGCTTCAAACTTTTCAATGACAACAGCTAGGTGTTGCCTTTTGCTTCAAACTTATCAATGACAACAGCTGGGCTACCCGACAGTGTTGCCCAGTCGATATGGGGGAGGTTAAAGTCTCCTAATATCAGTGAGTCGCTGTTATTAAGTGACTGCCTTAAGACGCAATACATTCCAAGATCGGCATCGAGTGATTGCCCCGGAGGCCTGTAGGTGACAGATATATTTAAATTGACTTTTGCTATGTGTACTCGCACGCACAAATGTTCAACGTTACTGTTTCTTGGTGTTTTGTCAGTGGGATGCAAATAGCTTTTGACCAAAAGGGCGACACCACCACCTCTGCGGTTTACACGATCTTTGGCAGTGGAAAAACGGAGAGAGAGAGAGAGAGAGAGAGAGAGAGAGAGAGAGAGAGAGAGAGAGAGAGAGAGAGAGAGAGAGAGAGAGAGAGAGAGAGAGAGAGAGAGAGAGAGAGAGAGAGAGAGAGAGAGAGAGAGAGAGAGAGAGAGAGAGAGAGAGAGAGAGAGAGAGAGAGAGAGAGAGAGAGAGAGAGAGAGAGAGAGAGAGAGAGAGATGAGTTTAAGTACCTTGGATCAGTTATGTGTAGGCATGGTGGTACGGAAGGAGAGATAAGAGAAAGGGTATTGCAAAGAAGAAGGGTGGTATGGTCTTTGGGACGAATCATGAATGGCAGAAGTGTGAGCATGGAGGTAAAGGGGGATTTGAGAAATACAATAATAGTACCAACCCTCACATATGCAAGTGAAACGTGGGCCTGGAATGAAAGTCAGAGGTCTAGAGTGCAGGCAGTGGAAATGAGTTATTTGAGGAGTGTTTGTGGTGTGAGTAGAATGGATGGAATGAGTAATGAAAGTGTGTACGAGCATTTTGGAATGTGTCACAGGATTGAAGGGAGGAAGTGTGGAGTGGTGGAAGAAGTGAAGCGACAGACTTTAAAGTGGTTTGGCCACATGGAGCGAATGGAGGAGAGTAAGATGACCAGGAGGGTGTATGTGAGTGAGATAGATTGAGGAAATGCTAGAGGACGACCTCGAGTGAAATGGAGGGATAGGATGCAAGAGTACGTTAGGAAGAGGGGGGAAAGATCTTTGAGAAACTTTGAGCAGGCACGGAGGGAGTGTCTGGATAGAGAAAGATGGAAGCTCTTCTGCCGTGGCCAATCCCTGGAGGGAGCTCCTAGGAGCAGGCGTCGATGAAATGATGATGATGATGACAATACAAGATAATCAACAGCCTGAGAGTCATGTTAATAGGATATTCGGTGATACGTATAAAATGGTGAGAAATAAAGGATTAGCATTCCACTACGTGGATAAGGATATGATGAAAAAGTTAATAACCACTATGATTAGGCCAAAATTGGAATATGTGGAGGCGGTGTGGTCTCCCCATAAGAAGAAACACACACAAAAAAATAGAAAGAATACAAAGAATGGCAACAAAAATGGTTCCAGAACTGGAGGGATTGACATATGAAGAAAGATTAAAGGAAATGGACCTACCAACACTGGAACAAAGAAAAGAAAGGAGAGACCTAATACAAATTTATAAATTATTGAGCAAAATGGAAGAAGTAGATAATGAAGGAATAAACACCAGGAACACAAGAGGACATAGTAAAAAATTGAGGAAAGGAGGATGCTTGAGAGAGAAAGAAATAAAGCTTCCCGGAAAGAAATATACAGGTTTGGGACAGACTAAGTGAGGATGTAGTACCGGCGAAGAGTGTGCAAAGCTTTAAGGAAAAGTTGGACAAATACAGATACGGAGACGGGACCACACAAGCGTAAGCCCAGGCCCTGTAAAGCTACAACTAGGTAAATACAACTAGGCAAATACACACACACACACACACACACACGCTCATTACACACCTCTTTCCATGCACAGGTGAGGTGGCCAGCCAGCAGGAGACAGTAACAGTGGTAGAAGCTCAGGAATCAAGACTTTATCAGCCTATTGACCCTGCCTGGTCAAACTCTTTCGCCTCTGCCTGTCAACATCTACCTTTCCTTCTTGCTGGAAGTATGCCTTCACACAGCCTGTACCTAAGAAGGGTGACCGCTCCAATCCCTCAAACTACCGTCCTATTGCTTTACTTTCTTGTCTATCTAAAGCTTTTGAATCAATCCTTAACCGTAAGATTCAAAAGCACCTTTCCACTTCTGACCTTCTATCTGATCGCCAGTATGGGTTCCGCAAGGGGCGTTCTACTGGTGATCTCCTAGCCTTCTTAACTGACTCTTGGTCATCCTCTCTTAGCCGTTTCGGTGAAACTTTTGCTATTGCGCTGGACATATCAAAAGCTTTTGATAGGGTCTGGCACAAATCTTTGCTTTCTAAACTACCCTCCTACGGTTTCTATCCTTCTCTCTGTACCTTTATCTCCAGTTTCCTTCTGACCGTTCTATTTCTGCCGTGGTAGACGGTCACTGTTCTTCCCCTAAATCTATTAACAGTGGTGTCCACAGGGTTCTGTCCTATCTCCCACTCTTTTTCTGTTGTTCATTGATGATCTTCTTTCCAAAACGAACTGTCCTATCCATTCCTACGCCGATGATTCCACTCTGCATTATTCAACTTCTTTTAATAGAAGACCCACCCTTCAGGAACTTAACGACTCAAGGCTGGAGGCTGCAGAACGCTTAGCCTCAGACCTTACTATTATTTCCGATTGGGGCAAGAAGAACCTGGTGTCCTTCAACGCCTCAAAACACAGTTTCTCCACCTATCCACTCGACACAATCTTCCAAACAACTATCCCCTATTCTTTGACAACACCCAGCTATCACCTTCCTCAACACTAAACATCCTCGGTCTATCCTTAACTCAAAATCTCAACTGGAAACTTCATATCTCATCTCTTACTAAATCAGCTTCCTCGAGGCTGGGCGTTCTGTACCGTCTCCGCCAGTTCTTCTCCTCTGCACAGGTGCTGTCCATATACAGGGGCCTTGTCCGCCCTCGTATGGAGTATGCATCTCATGTGTGGGGGGGCTCCACTCACACAGCTTTTCTGGACAGAGTGGAGGCAAAGGCTCTTCGTCTCATCAGCTCTCCTCCTCATACTGATAGTCTTCTACCTCTTAAATTCCGCCGCAATGTTGCCTCTCTTTCTATCTTCTATCGATATTTCCACGCTGACTGCTCTTCTGAACTTGCTAACTGCATGCCTCCCCCCCTCCCGCGGCCCCGCTGCACTCGACTTTCTACTCATGCTCATCCCTATACTGTCCAAACCCCTTATGCAAGAGTTAACCAGCATCTTCACTCTTTCATCCCTCACGCTGGTAAACTCTGGAACAATCTTCCTTCATCTGTATTTCCTCCTGCCTACCACTTGAACTCTTTCAAGAGGAGGGTATCAGGACACCTCTCCTCCCGAAACTGACTTATCTTTCGGCCACCTCTTCGGATTCTTTTTAGGAGCAGCGAGTAGCGGGCTTTTTTTTTTTATTAATGTTTACTTTTTTGTGCCCTTGAGCTGTCTCCTTTGCTGTAAAAAAAAAAAAAAAAAAAAAGCAGCAGAGGCAGGATGACCCAAGACTTACTCTGCCCAGGACCAAGAATTATAGTAACAGTAGCCGTGGTAATAGTAGTAGTAGTAGTAGTAGTAATAGTAGTACTGTAGTACGGCGACTATGCCTGTTGAACGAGGCTCCCAAAACCCACTTAGCCAGTGGGGTACCTCTTTGGCCGACTCGGTAAGGAGTGGCTCTCCCGTCACGCTGGTCGCGGGTTCAATCCCAGGCAGCTGGCGAATACCCTCACCTTGTTGTGATTAATTTCTCGTGTGTTTCCTTACACGCAGAGGACGTGTGGGACTGAGAGAGTAATAGAAAACAGAGAATAGAAAATCTCATTAAAGTAGTAGTAGTAGTAGTATTTGTAGTAGTAGTAGTATTTGTAGCAGTAGTATTTGTAGCAGTAGTATTTGTAGCAGTAGTAGTAGTAGTAGTAACAGTAGTAGTAACAGTAGTAGTGGTGTGCATGATTCCAAACTCCACCCTTCTGCTCTTCCTCCTAATTTATAGTTTGTTCTGTTCATGTTTTTCCTCCTCTCTGATATCCTTCCCTCATGTCTCCTCTTTGTTATATTATTTCCTCTCCCTATTATACCATTTTTCCTTAATTTTCTTCTTCCTAATATTTATCTTATTCTCTCTGCTTCTTCCTCCCATAACCCTCTCTTTACCTTCTTACTGTTCATTTCCCATTTCCTTCTGGTCCTCCTCCCCTTTCTCCTATTTCCCTCTCTTTACTCTCCTTTTTGTTCATTTTATGTTTTTCTACTTGCTCTTCTAATTTTCCTCTTCCTGTTTTCCTGTCCTGCCAAATATTCTTCTATCATTCCCCTGCGTCTGGCTTCTCTGCACCTCCTGTTCTGCTCTGCTTCCTTCCTACTTTACATCTCCATTCCTCCTCCTCCTCCTCCTTTTCCTATTCCTTCGTTTCCATGTTTCCCATCTCAGTTTCCTTCCATTCTCCTCCTCCTTTATGATTTTGAAGAAAACTTAGATCTCTCTCTCTCTCTCTCTCAGGGGGAAGACTTACACACAGTTATTTTCTTATTTCATTTATTAACATATTTCTTGATACATTTTATTGTTCTCCTGATCAAAGCCTGGGTGGGAAGGGAGAGGGAGATGCTTTCTCTGTCTCACACACAGAGACACACAGACCATGAATTCAAAGCAAAATTGGACAGAAGCAGATATGAAGACATGCCAATACAAGTTTAGCTCAAATCATGTGTACTACAACCAGGTAATCACACACACACACACACACACACACACACACACACACACATACACACACACACACACACACACACACACACACACACAGAGACACACAGACCATGAATTCAAAGCAAAATTGGACAAAAGCAGATATGAATGCCAATACAAGTTTAGCTCAAATCATGTGTACTACAACCAGATAATCACACGCACACACACATTTCTAATAGGAGTGGGGTCACTTCAGAGAGTAAGGGGGAGGAGGTCTTATCTATCTGGGGGGGCATGTGTCTGTGGGTTTGTAAACATTCTGTGGGGGACATCCTGTGTGTCCTGTGAACGAGAGAGAGAGAGAGAGAGAGAGAGAGAGAGAGAGAGAGAGAGAGAGAGAGAGAGAGAGAGAGAGAGAGAGAGAGAGAGAGAGAGAGAGAGAGAGAGAGAGAGAGAGAGAGAGAGAGAGAGAGAGAGAGAGAGAGAGAGAGAGAGAGAGAGAGAGAGAGAGAGTGAAACCATTTTAGCGAGTCCATTGGGGCGTTGGTTCATCAAGGGTCCTTTCCTCCCCTCTGCTCTGCCACACAGTCCCAACACCTATTTTTTCCTCTCATGTGTTGCTTGTAGCTAGCACATGAGAGGAAGGGGCAGGTGTTGGGATTGTGTGGCAAGGTGGAGGGGAGGAAAGGACCCAAGGAAGCTAAAATGGTTTCACTATACCAATACTTAAATCATTACTGCTTTTTTCTGCTGCTACTACTACTACTACTACTACTACTACTACAATTATTACAACTACTATATTACTGCTATTTCTGCTGTTGTTGCTACTACTACTACTACTACCACTACTTCAACTGCTATGGCCACATATAAATAAATTGCCATTCTTTCCGTCTTCTATCGATATTTTCACGCTGACTGCTCTTCTGAACTTGCTAACTGCATGCCTCCCGCGGCCTTGCCCCACATGACTTTCTAATCAAGCTCATCCCTATACTGTCCCTTATACAAGAGTTAACCAGCATCTTCACTCTTTCATCCCTCACGCTGGTAAACTCTGGAACAATCTTCCTTCATCTGTATTTCCTCCTGCCTACGACTTGAACTCTTTCAAGAGGAGGGTATCAGGACACCTCTCCTCCCGAAATTGACCCCTCTTTATGGTCACTCCTCTGTACTCCATTCAGGAGCAGCAAGTAGCGGGCTTTTTTTTCATTATTATTTTTTATGCCCTTGAACTGTCTCCTTTGTTGTAAAAAATATAATAATAATTCATCTCAGGTACATAAAAAGACATCTGGGTCTGTAAGTAAAAATAAAAGTTATTTCTAATAATATACTGTGATTTTTAGTAACTTTGCTTCTTGTGAAGACTTTCTATTGGGAAACGTTGAAGGCCATGAGGAGGAAAGAGAAGAATCAGGCAGAATGTGCAAGTGTGATGGAAGGGAGATCATGTGTCCTTCCCTGAAAGATGTAAAGCATTGTACTCGGTCACCAGCCAGTCAGACACACACGCACGCACGCACGCACGCACACGCACGCGCGCACACACAAACATGCAAGACACTTGGTCTGCTGCTTGATCCAGAGTACCCATTGCAAAGAGGCTTGGAGGACAACACTGAAGTCTTCTCCCCTGTACAAGCAGAATGACTGGTGAAGCTTTCCTCAACAGACAAACTACTAATGGTGTCTCTCTTCTCCAAGGAGTCGTGGTAACTACATTTTCACCTTTCAGCTCGCCCCTGCAGGAAGGTTTGCATAGAAATGACACTTTCTCTTGAGCGTTCCCCTCGGCTGCTGAAGCGTTTTCAAAATCACACAAAGAAGTAAAGAGAGCACCTTGCTGGGATCCTGCTTAAGCCTGACCTCCATTCTGGCCAGCAGCAGTATTTTGTAGCCAGTTTTATGTAAAATGTCTCCTGGTGACTGTAGTGCTGCTTCCTGCCTGTGTGCATGACTCACTGTTAAACATACCTCTTGGGAGCTGGTCCAGGCTACTCTCCTCACCCACACTGTGAGGCACGGGTGAACGCTCTAGTGGTCTCCAGCGAGCAAAACTTGCATCATCTATCGAGGGTAAAATTCTCCACACTCACCGATGCCGGCTGTGTTTCCGCCCAGCTCTGTCCCCATCAGCGAGTCGTTCACGGAGGGCGACTCGGAGCCTGATGGCAATTAAAGGGGAGGGAGTGCGCAAGTCCTCGTTTCCGTAACCTGGAAGTACAAAGTGAACGGTCAAATACGAAACAGAACTTCAACCAAGAAATAGCTAGAAAAAAAAGAAAAAAGCAGGGACAAAACAGGGAGAGGAATGAATTGGCAAAGTTATGTGAGTCATCCCCAAAGACACTCTTCCATCCATGTGATAGGGCCTCCAGGGGCGTGGGGTGTGAAGGCAGAAGAGGTGGGCAAGTGCGGTATTTAGTGCGGTAGTGCCATATCACAAAAAAAGTACATAATACACAAACACATAATGAATCACCTTGACGCAAACAACATCCTTACTGACTCACAACACGACTTTCGACCTAAACGCTCATGTGAATCGCAACTCATTACTATATATCACGACATTTCGAGGCTACTTGACCGACGTGACATTAAACAAGTTGACAGTATTGTTTAGATTTTGCCAAGGCCTTCGACAAAGTCCCGCACAAAAGACTGACATTAAAATTGAAATACTACGGTATTTCAGGACCTATTCTTCACTGGATCACTGCATTTCTTACTAACAGGACTCAACGTGTTCTTCTTGACGGATCTTCATCCGACACTGTCCCTGTTTCTTCAGGTGTCCCACAAGGCACCGATCGAGGCCTCCTTCTTTTCCTCCTGTACATTAACGATCTTCCACTGTTAACGCCTAACTCTTCCAACAGACTATTTGCCGACGATAGTTTACTGTTTAGAGCAGTAAAGACTACTGACGACTGCAGACTACTACAAAACGACTTGGACGCCATCGAGCGGTGGGAACGCACCTGGCAGATGCACTTCCGACCAGACAAATGCAAACTTTTAAGATTCACCAGAGAGCACAACCCCATCCATCACACCTACACTCTCCACAATTCAAATTTAGAATCAGTTCACACACACAAGTACCTTGGCATTCATCTCTCAACTAACTTGAAATTCAACACCCACATAGACCATGTCAGTGCCACAGCCAACAGAACACTGGGGTTCCTGAGGAGGAATTTACATAGCTGCACACCTGACATTAAACACATAGTTTATGACACACTTGTGAGACCAACACTGGAATACTGCTCCACGGTGTGGGATCCTTACACACACATAAACATTGATAGGTTAGAACAAATCAACACCAAGGCGGCTAGGTTCATTACAAACAATTACACTCGAACGCCTGGCATCACAACACGGATCAAACAACAGATAAACGTGGACCCTCTTCACATACGCAGACAAGCACACAGACTTACACTTATGTACAAAATCACAAACACTCACATTGACATTGACCCACAAACATACCTACACAAGGCAAGCAGTCAACGTGCTCGTAACACACACATCCATAAATACCAAACATATCATACTAACACTGACGCATACAAGCACTCATACTTTCCACGCAGCATACGTGACTGGAACAGCCTCCTTCAACAGATTTTAGACTGCAATACAATAGACTCATTCAAAAAACAAATACACACTCACTTGTTACCACAACACACCAACACTAACAATTACACTTGATTCACTTCCCTCCCCTGCACACTCGGCTCCCCCGTCCCCCCAACAGCCAACACATATGCGTGTTATGCACCATACAGGTGCCCTGGGCATTATTATCCAGATCCAGATACCGCAAAATTTCTGAAAATACTGCACTACCGCGGGCCGCACTAAAAAATCCTGCGGTACTTTTTTGCGGTACTTTGAAAACTATCGAAGACGACATTTGCAGAGCGGCATGTTCACAGATTTTTTTTTTTTTACGGTGAGTCGGACTCAATCAGTCAATCGGTATCAGTCATCAGAATCAGTGATTTAATCATTCTGACTTTTCAGTTATTGTTCAAAATCAAATACTAAATAGACAGACTAAACTACTACACTGCGAGTCTTCTTTAAGAGTGTGGAGGTGGAATTTTACGGTGAGGGCTTGGTGGATTATACAGAGCAGGAAAGGAATAGCATTGCACAAGTGGGGGCACTAGTAGAGGGACATCAGGGGATGCTAGTGGGTGGATGTGGTAATAAACCTCTTCAAAATAGGTGGAATGATTTGGACTGGTGAGAAAAAAAACAATACGCAGGTAATCAACGACATGGCAGCTGATTTGGTGGATGAACATTGGGCGGATTATTATTATTATTATTATAATGGAGGTACAGAAGAGGAAGCTGTTGGGTGGACGTGGACCCCAGGAATGGCTGGAGTGAGTTAGGCTGGTTAGGATACAAGTAAACAATGCACACAGATACTAGCATTAAAACATATCCTGACCCTGAAAACATCGCTCCCGAGCCTCAACACAGATTCAGAGCCTTAACTTAACCACAGTGCACGACACTCACCGTCACCTGAACGACAAGTGTCTCCGCTGCCTCCACACCGTCCCCACAGCCTTCACACGCCGGGTTCCCTCCTTGACTGACAACTGTTCTCCTCTTCTCCTCCCTCTTGCGCTCCCCCTCCCCTCCCCCTTCCTTTAGGATCGGTTATTCCCCCCTTACTCCTTCTCCTTTCTTTTTTTCCCTTCAACTTCATAACTATCACTACTTCCTCCTCCCGCTCCCTCTCCTCCCACTCCCTCTCTATAATATACTAATAACCCCTTTTCCCTCGCCTTCTCCAACTACGTAACTATCACTTCACGTCTTCCTTCTCCTTCGACCTTGTTTCCTAATTAGCTCCTCCTCCTCCTCCTTGTTCCTTAGTTCCCTCCCACTCTCCTCCTTAACACTTGCTGCTCCTCCAACTACATAACTATCCATACCTAACCATCATTTCACTACTCCTTCCTCTTCCTCCTGGTTTCATTACCTTCCCCTCCTCCTCCTCCTGTTCCTCCTTCCTAATAATTCAATAACTCTCCTCAACATTCTCAGACGTCAAATTCTCTTTGCAAATTAGCGTTGACAAGCGCTAAGTCGCTCCTCTGGCCAGGGAAGTGAAGGGGAAATCAAAACTGTAGCGGTGATAGGGATTAAGACGCCAGGCTGCGAACGGACCAATTGTTTTCCCACGCTGTGCTTGTATGGGCAGTAAACGACCCCCGCAGAGGTGGACAGGGAGTGTGTCAGGGCTCTCGGGGTGCAGGCAACAGTCCGGCTACAGCTGCATCTTCTGGTGGATAAGAGGAGGCGGGAGATAGTGTTACAGCATTGTAAAAGAGGAACAGGAGGAGGTAATGAAATTAGGTGGAGGAGGAGGTGGAGGTAGTGAAGTGATAGTTCTGTATATTGAGAATGAGGAGAAACGAGAGAGGAGAGTTAACAGGCATCATGAGAGGAACAGGAGGAGGAGGAAGAGGAGGAGGAGGAGGCGATAAAGAAACGAGGACGAAGAAGAAATGCTAGCACGCTGGTTTTGTTTTCCCGCCTAGCTAATCAGTGACAGCCTCGCGGTGATGGGAGGTCAGGCAAACGAACACCAGTTTATATGTAAGCAAGCCACGTCGCCTGTAACTGGAATGTGTCTGAGGCCATTATTGATTTCACGCAGTTGTTTTGGAGTGAAATTGCATAAAAAAATCAAACTCGTCCCGTGATCATGTTTCTATTATGGGCACTAAACTGTTTGTCCTGCCTAACGTCGCGATGTATTATTATGTGGCGCTGAAAGCGTTGATTTTGAACGGCAAAAACAAACAAACAAACAAACAAACACACAAACACACACACACACACACACACACACACACACACACACACACACACACACACACACACACACACACACACACACACACACACACACACACACACACACACACCATTCTTATCTCCCTCTTATTCTTTCATTCGTTGCCATATTTGTTAGTTTATTTGAGTATCTTCATATAATCTTTTCCACCCTACGCAGACCTCCTCCTCCCTCCCTCCCTCCCTCCCTCTTTCTCCTCCACCACCTCTCTGGTTCCCTTGTTCTACTCTCCCTCACTATTTTCCTTCCTTTCTTCCATCTTTCCAGTCTCCTCCTTCATTTCCCTTTCCTTCTCCTTCTCCCTCTTTCCTCTTCTTCCCCATCTCCCTCACACCTTTCCTTTTCTTCCTAATTTTATATCGTTTCATCCTCATTGACTCTCATTCCTTCGGTCTCTCATCTCCCTCTTCCTCCCTCCCACTCTCCCTCGTCCATGGTTGGGTTTAGATGCCTGAATGTCAAATAATAGAAAAAAAATAAATTGTGTTCGCAGAGAGAGAGAGAGAGAGAGAGAGAGAGAGAGAGAGAGAGAGAGAGAGAGAGAGAGAGAGAGAGAGAGAGAGAGAGAGAGAGAGAGAGAGAGAGAGAGAATGTACCGATTACTTTTTCTTTTTTATGTTACGTTTATGTTTATTTTTTCAGTATAGGCTATAATTGTAATTCTTATTTTAGTTCATACCATTTTCGTTCATAAATCATATTCAAAACACACACACACACACACACACGTTCGGACTGTGGAGTTATTTTAAAGCAAAAAAACGGGAAAAAAATCTTTGAGGCAAAAAAGGGCATGCAAAAGGAAAATTATAAAAATGAATATAACAGAGGAGAAAAGTAAATAAGAGAAAACAGAAAAGGGAAAAGAAGTGAGAAATTAATATAAAACCAAGACACTGGAAAACAATAAGGGAAAATGATATAAAAAAGGATATTGATAAAATTAATATAAAACAAACGCAATGAGCGGCAAGAAGGGAAATGAGAATAGTACAAGACAGTAGACCGCTAAGAGAACAAATTACTCATAATGACACAATCTAAGGCTATTAAAAGATATTCGGATACTGTATTTCTGCTATTGCGGTGGGTTTGTTATGATTTTTGAGGCTTTTAAAATACAAAGATCCAAGCGGCTGGGGAGGAGGAAGAGGAGGAGGAAGAAGAGGAAAGAGAGGAAGATTGAGATGGAAACGGAGATGGAAATAAGGGGATGAGGAAGAAAGAGAAGAAGAAGAAAGAGATTGAAACAGATGAAAAGAGGAGGAGGAGGGAGATGGAAACGGAGATGGGAAGAGGAGAAGATGCAAACGTAGATGGAAGATGAAGCGCCCGACAGGAATATGCAGTAAATAAAAGCGAGAGAAAGACGAGCAGCGTGAGAGATGGAGGAGACGGCAGCGATGAAGGGTGGAGCGAGGAGAGAATGGGAGAGGAAGGCCACGAGGGACAGACAAGCCAGAGGGAGTCACAGGAGCGAGGAGAGGATGGAAGAGGAAGGACACGAGGGACACACAAGCCAGAGGGAGTCACGGGAGCGAGGAGAGGATGGGAGAGGAAGGACACGAGGGACAGACAAGCCAGAAGGAGTCAAAGGAGCAAGGAGAGGATGGGAGAGGAAGGACACGAGGGACAGACAAGCCAGAGGGAGTCACAGGAGCGAGGAGAGGATGGGAGAGGAAGGACGCGAGGGACAGACAAGCCAGAGGGAGTCACAGGAGCGAGGAGAGGATGGGAGAGGAAGGACAGACAAGCCAGAGGAGTCACAGGAGCGAGGAGAGGATGGCAGAGGACGGACACCACGGACAGACAAGCCAGAGGGAGTCACTGGAGCGAGGAGAGGATGGGAGAGGAAGGACACGAGGGACAGACAAGCCAGAGGGAGTCACAGGAGCGAGGAGAGGATGGGAGAGGAAGGACAGACAAGCCAGAGGGAGTCACAGGAGCGAGGAGAGGATGGGAGAGGAAGGACAGACAAGCCAGAGGGAGTCACGGGAGCGAGGAGAGGATGGGAGAGGAAGAACACACAAGCCAGAGGGAGTCACAGGAGCGAGGAGAGGATGGGAGAGGAAGGACAGACAAGCCAGAGGGAGTCACGGGAGCGAGGAGAGATGGGAGAGGAAGAACACACAAGCCAGAGGGAGTCACGGGAGCGAGAAGAGGATGGGAGAGGAAGGACACACACACCAGAGGGAGTCACAGGAGCGAGGAGAGGATGGGAGAGAAAGGACAGACAAGCCAGAGGGAGTCACAGGAGCGAGGAGAGGATGGGAGAGGAAGAACACACAAGCCAGAGGGAGTCACAGGAGCGAGGAGAGGATGGGAGAGGAAGAACACACAAGCCAGAGGGAGTCACAGGAGCGAGGAGAGGATGGGAGAGGAAGAACACACAAGCCAGAGGGAGTCACAGGAGCGAGGAGAGGATGGGAGAAGAAGAACACACAAGCCAGAGGGAGTCACAGGAACGAGGAGAGGATGGGAGAGGAAGAACACACAAGCCAGAGGGAGTCACAGGAGCGAGGAGAGGATGGGAGAGGAAGAACACACAAGCCAGAGGGAGTCACGGGAGCGAGGAGAGGATGGGAGAGGAAGGACACGCGCGACAGACAAGCCAGAGTGAGTCACAGGAGCGAGGAGAGGATGGGAGAGGAAGAACACACAAGCCAGAGGGAGTCACAGGAGCGAGGAGATGGGAGAGGAAGGACACAAGCCAGAGGAGTCACAGGAGCGAGGAGAGGATGGGAGAGAAAGGACAGACAAGCCAGAGGGAGTCACAGGACCGAGCAGAGGATGGGAGAGGAAGAACACACAAGCCAGAGGGAGTCACAGGAGCGAGGAGAGCATGGGAGAGGAAGGACAGACAAGCCAGAGGGAGTCACAGGAGCGAGGAGAGAATGGGAGAGGAAGAACACACAAGCCAGAGGGAGTCACAGGAGCGAGGAGAAGATGGGAGAGGAAGGACACACAAGCCAGAGGGAGTCACAGGAGCGAGGAGAGGATGGGAGAGGAAGGACAGACAAGCCAGAGGGAGTCACGGGAGCGAGGAGAGGATGGGAGAGGAAGGACACACAAGCCAGAGGGAGTCACAGGAGCGAGGAGAGGATGGGAGAGGAAGGACAGACAAGCCAGAGGGAGTCACAGGAGCGAGGAGAGGATGGGAGAGGAAGGACACGAAGGACACACAAGCCAGAGGGAGTCACGGGAGCGAGGAGAGGATGGGAGAGGAAGGACACGAAGGACACACAAGCCAGAAGGAGTCACGGGAGCGAGGAGAGGATGGGAGAGGAAGGACACAAGCCAGAGGGAGTCACAGGAGAGGAGGAGGATGGGAGAGGAAGGACACGAAGGACACACAAGCCAGAAGGAGTCACGGGAGCGAGGAGAGGATGGGAGAGGAAGGACAGACAAGCCAGAGGGAGTCACAGGAGCGAGGAGAGGATGGGAGAGGAAGGACACGAGGGACACACAAGCCAGAGGGAGTCACAGGAGCGAGGAGAGGATGGGACAGGAAGGACACACAAGCCAGAGGGAGTCACAGGAGCGAGGAGAGGATGGGAGAGGAAGGACACGAAGGACACACAAGCCAGAGGGAGTCACGGGAGCGAGGAGAGGATGGGAGAGGAAGGACACGAAGGACACACAAGCCAGAGGGAGTCACGGGAGCGAGGAGAGGATGGGACACGAAGGACACACAAGCCAGAGGGAGTCACGGGAGCGAGGAGAGGATGGGAGAGGAAGGACACGAAGGACACACAAGCCAGAGGGAGTCACGGGAGCGAGGAGAGGATGGGACACGAAGGACACACAAGCCAGAGGGAGTCACGGGAGCGAGGAGAGGATGGGACAGGAAGGACACACAAGCCAGAGGGAGTCACGGGAGCGAGGAGAGGATGGGACACGAAGGACACACAAGCCAGAGGGAGTCACAGGAGCGAGGAGAGGATGGGACAGGAAGGACAGAAAAGCCAGAGGGAGTCACAGGAGCGAGGAGAGGATGGGAGAGGAAGGACAGACAAGCCAGAGGGAGTCACAGGAGCGAGGAGAGGATGGGAGAGGAAGGACAGACAAGCCAGAGGGAGTCACGGGAGCGAGGAGAGGAGGAAGATGGGAGGCGAACGACGACGAAGATGGAAGGGAAACAAAAAGAAAAAGAAAAAACTCCTCAATATTAGTAAATGAAAAAAAACGAGGCAAGAAAATATTAAAGACATAGACAATTGGGATGAAAACAAGGAGGAAAATAGAAATAAATGTGTAAGTATAAAGATGAAAAACAAGAAAAATACACTAAAAGACGTATAAGAGATGAAATAAAATACAAATGAATGAGAACAAGGAAATGGAAGAAGACAAAAAGAGAAAGAAATAAGCGTCCAACGAAATACCCCCCCCCAAAAAAAGGAGATACAATGACAAAGAAGATAAAAGAAAGGAGGAAGAAAACACGCACGTCACAAACATTTTAAACACACACAAGACAAAGAAATCTAACATGAATGGAAGGACTGCATGGACGAAGAAAGTGATGATGAAGAATTAATGAACCAATGAAAGTAGAACACGAAAAATTATGAAATTCGCTTCCCCAGACAGCAGCAGAGCGAGTGAGCCTCACCCAAGACTCCACCCTGGCAGAGGTGGTGGCAAAATTCCCACCTCCTCGATAAACTCCTGGTAAACTGACGACATCCTCTGACGGGCTCACCAGCCCGTACCCTACCCTAGGAGGACAAATCAACAACATCTCTCGTCACTTATGCGATATTTTTTTTATCATCGAAGTAAAATATGCAAGGATTTTTTTTGGCAAAATCTCCATACATTCTCACGCACCAAAATAGAAAAATAACTGTTTACGTGCATGGCCAGAAAAAAAAAACTATTATGAAGAAAATACTCCTGACCAAAAATCCAAAAATCAAGAAATCACAAAACAAAAAGAGCGGCTAATCACACTGACGTGATTTCTTGATGTATAAATAAAAACCCACACTGGCAGACGATAGTTATATTTTTTTACCAAACAGTTTCGGTGGACACTGCCACCATCTCCAGTGGTGTAAAGGAAGAGTATAAGTAGTTACAATGTTTTACAATTCTCCTTATATACACAACGGAACGAGTAGCCTACCTAAGTATGGGAGGGGCTGGACAGAGAGGGAAGGGTGCGTTCGTCAGGTCTGGGGGAGGGAAGTGAGGTCACGGCCCCGCCCCAACGCTACGGCGTTGGGGCGTAGGATTAGGGATTAGCAAAATATAATCTAACTGACAAACAGGAAAAAAAATAAAAACCGACCCATCTTGTCCTTATCACGTTTTTAGTTTTTGTTTTTATTTATCAAGTTGGAGGAACTGGCGGTCGAGCTGATTTTTAATGAATCAATCTTACTGCACTGGACGCTGAAGGATGTAGTTTATTCCATTCTCGCCCTTAACTAACTTGTTTACACTTACTATAACGAATGTTGTGTGCCATTATTTCTCGTCTGAACGTGTCATCAATCAAAAACAATTTGGATTTGGGTTTTGGTCCACATTAGTAAAGCCAGTGAGTATTTTGGAGCACACATTTTGTCGCACACCTAATTTAGCAATGTGCATTGCCTAGTCGGGAGACCAACACTGTATCGCATATTATAAATGGGGTCTGACCAAGCTATTGTAAGTATTACATCTTCATTTGTAACAAAGAAAAGTTTATCTTCATGAAGCCAAGCATTTTATTCATTTCGTTGCATCAATGCATTGGTTTGAAAATTTGAGGTTTGACAATTTTGACACCCAGGCCCTCGGCACACTGAACGCTTTTGAGTTCAACGCCACGCTTTCATAATCAAACTATTTTTTGTACCAATTGGAAAACCTGACACTTATCTACATTCAGTAAATGGAGAACCTGACATTTCATGCAATCTTCTTGGAGGCTGTGTCTTCATCAGTGACGGCATAATTACCAGTCTTTGTGTCATCAAATTTACTACAAAGATTACCGAGTCTAACGTCAACGTCATTGATATAACTGGCCAAGAACCGAGCCCTGAGGGACACCACTAGTGACGGGCATCCACTCTGAGTTAAAGTAATCTATAGTTACTCTATGCTGTCTGTTGTTCAACCAACATGCAGTCCATTGGCATACTTTACCGTCAATACCTAGCTGCTTTTTAAATTAAGTAATTTATGGTGTGGAACTTATCAAATGCTTTCTGAAAATCAAGATAGAATATGTCCAGTGACTTGGTAACTTTATAAGCTGAGAAAGAGGTCGTCATAAAAGATTAAATAGGTTCAACGAACATGATCTCTTGTTACGGAAGCCATATTGAGAATCCTTAATAAATGAGTGGCTTTCATGGTAACTCACAATTTTGTCTAATTTGCTCTCGAGTAACTTACCTACTAGTGAAGTCAGACTAATGGACCAATAATTCTTAAAAATCGGTGTTACGCAATCCATTTTCCAGTCAGAGGGGACGAGGTCTTGTCGCAAGGACATGTTGTGGCCAGGCTGCCAATTCAGGGTTTGTAAAGTCTTCGTAGTCGCTGCCCGGTTCTGTAAGGAAAATGGCGTTATATTTGAATTACTGTAGCCTATTCTCCTTTCATGTTAAGCCCTGATAAGGCTACATTAATAAAGGTTATATTAATTAAGCGATGCATGGTGCACATTACTAAGAATTTGACATGCTGTACAAAGAAATTATAAATTTTTCTATAGATTGACGCCTGAAATACACTGCACAGTGTAATGTATTTCTTAACATTGACTAAAAATTGGTAAATGACTAAAAATTGATAAATAAGCATTTGAAATTCACACTGCTTATTATTGGGTACTGAGCAAGACTTGAGCTCCTGGGCTATATCAGAGAACAGCTTTAGCAGACGCTTGTGCTTGTGGCAGTCAGCATGTCCAGGCTGGGCTGGGCTTGATAAACTGTCCTGGAAGTCAATAAAAGGGTTAATAGGTGTGTGGTGGATAGAATGGTGGATGGAGGTGGAAGACAGGAAATACCCGACACCTGAAAGCAGAACGACGAGTGCCGGAGAACAACTGGAAGGCCGTGGGTGACAGGTAACTGTCTTACAATAGGCTGGAATGAACTGAAATGGCACCAAATGGCTGGGTGGAAGATGGACTGAATGGAGGTGGAAGTTGAGGTGGACATTGTGGATTATACGGAGCAAAAGACCACACAGCAAAAGTTAAAAGTACACATTTCATGAATGCTAAAATGATAAGAACTGATTGTGTATTCACAATCCACATACTATTTTTGGCCAGATTACTATAGCATTTACACTATTTAGAATTATAACTATCAATTAATACTCATAGAAATGCACTTTTTTTGCCAGTATTGCTAAGCTCCTTAAACTAAATTTATAAATATCAACTAAATACTCATTGATATCCATTTACTGATTTTAGCCAACATTTCTATAGCTTTTTTCTTTTACCAACTGATTGATTTCAATCTTAATACTCAGAAATTTTACACAAAACATTCAAAAAAAATGAAGGTTTAAGATACTTCTAGGACTGATTGGAGAAAAAGCAGAACAAATTCACCCAAACGTGTCAAATGAAAATAAAAAAATAAAAACTTACAAACTTGGGGAGTCTGTGGACTTGACAAGGCAGCTCAGGGACCCAGGATTGATCTCAATCTTAATAATCAGAAATTACTTTACACAAAACATTAAAAAAAAAAAAATTGAAGGTTTAAGATACTTCTAGGGCTGACTGGAGAAAAGCAGAACATTCACCTTGTCAAGTCTGTGGACTTGACAAGGCAGCTCACGGACCAGGAGCAGGGCAACCTCGAGTCTTACGGGGGGCGTCACGGGGCTGGAGGAGACTGATAGAAGTGGGCTGGGCTGGAGGAGACTAGATGTGGGCTGGGCTGGAGGAGACGGTTCGATGTGGGCTGGGCTGGAGGAGACTGGTATATGTGGGCTGGGCTTGAGGAGAATGGTAGAAGTGGGCTGGGCTGGAGGAGAATGGTAGAAGTGGGCTGGGCTGGAGGAGACTGGTACATGTGTGCTGGGCTGGAGGAGACTGGTAGAAGTGGGTTGGGCTGGAGGAGACTGGTAGAAGTGGGCTGGGCTGGAGGAGACTGGTAGAAGTGGGCTGGGCTGGAGGAGACTGGTAGGAGTGGGCTGGGCTGGAGGAGACTGGTACATGTGGGCTGGGCTGGAGGAGACTGGTACATGTGGGCTGGGCTGGAGGAGACTGGTACATGTGGTCTGGGCTGGAGGAGACTGGTAGAAGTGGGCTGGGCTGGAGGAGACTGGTAGAAGTGGGCTGCAGGGGCTCTAGGAGGTGGAAGAGACTGGGTGGAGACGCGGCTGGGCTGGACGTGGAGGCCGTGTTGTGCTGGCCTCCTCCTGATTGAACCTTTCGCCAGTCATGGCATTCAGGAGTGTTTTCATCAGTATGTACACGAGTGTGTCTGTAGAGTTTTTTCTTTTCAGTGAACCTTTTGCCATACTCATGGCATTCATAAGGTCTTTCGCCAGTGTGTGAAAGGGTGTGTCTCTTGTAGAGTTTTTTCTTTTCAGTGAACCTTTTGCCATACTCATGGCATTCATAAGGTCTTTCGCCAGTGTGTGAAAGGGTGTGTCTCTTGAGGTTACTCTTCTTACTGAACCTTTTGCCACACTCATGGCATTCATGAGGTCTTTCACCAGTGTGTAAAAGGGTGTGGTGGTTGAAGTTACCCTTTGTAGTGAACCTTTTTCCACACTCATGGCATTCATGAGGTCTTACACCAGTGTGTAAAAGGGTATGTTCGTTGAGGATACTCTTCGTACGGAACCTTTTGCCACACCGATGGCATTCATGAGGTCTTTCACCAGTGTGTAAAAGGGTGTGTTCGTTGAAGATACTCTTCGTACGGAACCTTTTGCCACACTCATGGCATTCATGAAGTCTTTCACCAATGTGTGAAAGGGTGTGTCTGTTGAGATGACTCATGGAACTGAATCGTTTGCCACACTCATAGCATTCATGAGGTCTTTCACCAGTGTGTGAAAAAGTGTGTTGGTTGAGTAGACTTTTGTAACGGAAGCTTTTATCACAGTGATGGCATTCATGAGGTCCTCTACCAGAGGGTGAGGGTGCAGTTGTTGAGGTCAGCCTTCCCAAGGAGTCTTTCCCCACACTCTGGGCACTCATGGTTCCCTTCACCAGTGTGTGCAAGGCAGTGTCTGGTGAACTTGCTCTCAGTCTCAAATCTTGTCACACTCTTGACTCAATCTTTTCCTTTCCATTGTGGCCGAGATGCCAGCAGCAAGGTGGTGGTGGTTCTCTTGATCCTCACAGCATTGACAGCCTGCTGCTGCTGGTCCTGCCCGGCCATGAAGCCTCCAAGGCACCAGTGCTTTTGCTGCGAGGCGCTGGCAGGTCTTGCAGGAGGCTCCGGCCGTGGCCCAGGGCCAGCGATGCACCGGGGAGTCCTGAGGGCAGAGGCTGTGAGGACAGTGCCGAGCACAGCACCAGCCTCAGGCCCTCACTCCAGCAGCAGCACTAGCCTGGACGTGGAGACAGGTTTGTGCTGTGCTGGCCTCCACATGTTAACCTGATCTGGAAAGATATAAAATGGTCAAGAAATGGGTGGCTGGATCAGTTGGAGAGTTGGTCAAATTGTAATAAAGCAATGGGAAAATATTGTCAAGGAATGGGTGGCTGGAGCAGGTGGAGAAGTGCAGTCAGTGTAATATGGCATAGGGAAAAATATATGCAAGGCAAGGTAAGTGAAAACAAGTAAACTGTAATGTAACATTGAATATTAACAATAGGGGAGTGGAACATCAAGGGTGGAATGGATGGACGTGAAGACTGAAGGGAAAGGTGGAAGGTTATACTGCACTAGGAGGAAAAGGATTGCAGAAAACAGGTGGAAGAGTTTAAGGAAAGACCGCGAGTGGAAAGGAGGTTTGAGCGACTAATAGGCTTTAATGAATTTTTGGTCAGGATAAATTTTAAGTGGAATGGGTGGATATGAGGTGTGGAGGTGGAATATTAAGGCGAGGGCTCGGTGGATTATAGAAAGCAGGAAATAAATGGCACTGCACTAGTGGAGGAACATCAGAGGATGCTAGTGGGTGGATGTGGAGGTGTAAGGCAAGATGTGGACCAGGTGGGGAGCAGGGGAGGAATGCCATGGCTAGCAGACAAACTACTGCCAAGGTGGATGAGCAATAAGTGGAAAAGCAAGAGTGGAGGGATGTAAGGGGATGCTAGTGGTTGGATGTGGAAATAAGCCTCTTAAAAATAGGTGGAATGATCTGGATTGGTAAAACAATAAAATATACGGAAGTAATTAACGCCATGGCGGCTGATTGGGTGGATGGGCATTAGACGGAAACGTGCTATTATAATGGAGGTACAGAAGAGGAGGCTGTTGGGTGGATGTGGACCTCACGAACGGCTGGAGTGAGTTAAGCTGGTTAGGTACAAGTAAACAATGCACACAGATACTAACATTGAAACATATCCTGACCCTGAAAACATCGCTCCCGAGCCTCAACACAGATTCACAGCCTTAACTTAACCACAGTGCACGACACTCACCGTCACCTGACCGACAAGTGTCTCCGCTGCCTCAACACCGTCCCCACAGCCTTCACACGCCGGGTTCCCTCCTTGACTGACAACTGTTCTCCTCCTCTCCTTCCTTTTGCCCTCCCCCTCCCCTCACCCTTCCTCTAGGATTGGTTATTACCCCCCC
Organism: Eriocheir sinensis; assembly: GCF_024679095.1. Taxonomy (NCBI): domain Eukaryota; kingdom Metazoa; phylum Arthropoda; class Malacostraca; order Decapoda; family Varunidae; genus Eriocheir; species Eriocheir sinensis. The sequence goes on along the minus strand of NC_066509.1, from coordinate 30,493,008 downwards.
TCTCCTCCTCCATTTCTTTTCTTCTTCAACTACGTAACTATCACTACTTCCTCCTCCCGCTCCCTCCCATAATAGCCTAATATCTCTCTCTCTCTCTCTCTCTCTCTCTCTCTCTCCTTTTCCAACTACGTAACTATCACTTCACCTCTTCCTCCTCCCTGTTTCCTAATTACCTCCTCCTATCGCTCCTCATCCTCTTCCAACTACATAACTATCAAGTCACCTCTTCCTCCTCCATGTTCCTCAGGTACCTCCCACTCTCCTCCTTAATAATTGCTGCTCCTCAAACTAAACAACTACCACTTCACTACTTCATTTTCCTTCCTTTCTTCCTCCATGTTTCTTCATTACCTCCTCGTCATCCTGTTCCTCCTTCATAATAACTTCATAACACTGCTCGCCACTCACACTATACAACCATCATAACCTCCTCCTCCTGTTCAGCGCCAACCATCGGAGCCGCAGAAAAGGGCCAAAAGGGGTCAGTATGGGAGGAGAGAGACCGGCACTGTGCTTGTATGGCTGTGGACGAGCCCTGCAGAGGTGGACATGGCCAAGGGGAGTGTGTCAGGGCAGGGCTCGAGGGGTGTAGGCAACAGGCCGGCTACAGCTGCACCTGCTACTGGACAAGAGGGAGTGACGTGATGGTTGTGTAGGCAGGATGAAGAGTAAGGCATTATACTGCACCATGCAACTCTACGCCCCTGCTGCCTCTCCCTTCCCCTGCCTGTGCCTCCCCACTAACCCCTTTCCCTTCTTGCTGTACCCTTGATTAAGAAAAAGTATGGCGGGGATGATGAAGCGAGGATGATGAAGAAACGAGGAGGAGACGGAGGAGGAGGAGGAAATGGGAGGAGGAGGAGGAGAGAGGAGAGAGAGAGAGAGAGACAGAGAGATGGAGAGAGAGAGAGAGAGAGAGAGAGAGAGAGAGAGAGAGAGAGAGAGAGAGAGAGAGAGAGAGAGAGAGAGAGAGAGAGAGAGAGAGAGAGAGTCATTCCTTTCAAGATCAACATTTTCATCACCTCATTAAACATTGCGATATTAAACTATAACAACACAGTAACGATAATGAAAAAAGAGAATCATAGGACGAGGTTGGTTTCTGATGGCAACCCTTCCCTTAATTCCCTAAACTCAGTCATGACGTCGCTGTCCTCCAACAAGTAATTCACGGGTAAAAGTAACGCTTGTGCAGTGAGTATGAAGGGTTGGGTCTTGTGGAAAAACGAAAGGTTACGTTTGCGGTATATTTTGTCGAGTGAGTGAAAAAAAAGGTTATGTCTGCCTCGTGAAATCACTAATACTATCAGATATATTATAGTGACAGGTATGGCTTGCTAACATAAACTGGTGGTGCTCGTATGCCTGACTTCCTGTAGCATGAGCTGTCACTGAACGAGTACTGAAACAAGACCAGGCGAGGCAGCATTTCTTCTTCCCAGGGAGATAAAGCATTGTGAAGGAGGAACAGGAAGAGGAGGAGGTAACGAACAAACGAAGATGAAGAAGAAGAAGAGGAGGAAGTGAAGGGATAGTAGTGTAGTTTAAGAATGAGAAGAGAGACAAAAAAATATGAGGAAAGAGGAGAAGATGGTATAAAAAAATAAAAAAACGAGGAAGAAATGGTACTTCTCCTTAATTTCTTTTCATACTGGTTCAGTGACGGCCTCGTGCTAATATGTAGTCAGGCATCCTAACACTAATTTATATATTAGCAGCCCACACCCGGCACTGGAATGTGTTTGGTGTTATTGCTGATTTCACGCAGTAGACACAACCTTTCTTCACTCACTCAAAACCAAATACACTTCAAACGTAACCCATAGACTTCACAATCTCTTGACGGGAAACGGGGCGCGGGGCCGATTCGCAGGGGGCCGAATTTCAAAAATTTAAAATTTAAATATTTTCAAAACCAAAGCAGCTAGCGACCTGAAACTAAAACAGGCACCTCCCTTAGGCATATATGAGTCTCCATGAGCAGCGGTATCAAAAAATTCAAAGTCGTTCCCTAATAAAATCCCGATTAATTGTTTTTTATATAAGTATAACAAAACTTAAAAAGGCTATAAAATCCTCAGATTTTACGCTAGATGCACAAACATCACCAAATGCAGAGATAATCACTTATATTTTCAGAATCAATAGCAATATTTAGCATATCTTATAAGTTTTTGCCCGAAATAGCTACTTATTTTTTTTTATTTAGTGCAATTTTTTACGTAAGTTTTTAACATCTAATAAATCACTTAATTTTCACATTAGAAACTTAATACTTGAGGAAAGCATGCAGAAACATCTTAATTTTACTCAACAAAAGCAAAATATTCATTTTCTATATACAATCACAACTTATTTTGGTTGAATTCGATGTCACTATTGCCGCAGCACGTCTTGCCGGCTATCTGGCCTCGTCCCTGAGCAATCACTTTAGTCTTTTGGCCTATGACTTGTGGCCCCGGTCAGTTTCCTGGACTTGTACACGTCCCTGTTCCTCGCCGTCTCCTTCCTGCCCTCCTCGATACTGCTCCTCTTCCTGCCGGTCGGCTGCTTCAAGGCCTTGTTCTTCCTCGCTTCTGAGGTCACGTCCTTGGAGAAATTAGCACCGAAACAGTTGAAGAGGGACCTGCTGATGTGCGGCAAGATGGTGTTGGCCAGGTTGTGCCCCTGGCATCTGTACCCTGCAAGGTCGGGTCTGAGGCCGCCAGGAACTCCAGGAGGTGCCTGAACCCGTCCCTGTGGCGCATGGCAAAGGAGAGGAACCTCAACCTGCGCTCCTTCTTGTCCTCCCTGCACATCAGGGAGTCCCACAGCGACATCCCGAAGGACGCCATGTGGGCCATTGGGAGAGATGGCCGCTTCAGGACCGCCGGCCCGTCTCAGCTCTCCCCTGTCGACCAGCTCGACCAGGGCGTCGAACATCACAGAGGGCGGGTCGCCCTCTCGAGCTCCACGGTAATCTTCATCTCCTCCTGCTGGGCAAGCTCCTGCTTGCAGCACTCGGCCACAGAGGAGTTGGCCTGGACCTTCCTGGCCAGGTAGCCGGCGTAGTTGCCGACCGCGGCGAGGAGCAACTCGTCCGTCGGCGGGTCCGGCTGGTCGCGGCGTCCTCATATCTTGTGTCTCCTCCGTCACTTCCACTCGATCCACTGCCTTCTGTGTCTTCTTGTATCGTCCTCTGGATCCTTGCAGTTGTGGGGAAGGGTACAGAGACGATGAATAACTGTAGGTCCTTTACTTGGAGAGTAAACAGAGGCAGGACAGCGATAATCCTTTACAGAGGGGAAGTGCCCAGCTGACTGCGTGCCTAAGGCGAGTTAGGCGACGCGGGAACTGAGCTGAGTTGCCATGTAGGCACTAACTAAACGTACATTTCTTGTTTCCTAATACGTAAAACTGTGGACTTCACTATCCTACAGTTATCATTCATTTTACGTAAAGATTTCAACCTAAAGTTACGCAAATTTGCCATTTTTTACACAACGTTTTCAAAGTGCACGCATGGTGCTATTTTATATAAGTTACCTTGAATCCTCGACCAAATCACTCTAGACACACTCCTGCCTGCTTGTATGCACTAAAACTTGAAGATTTCGTCCTGTTTCCACTTAAATTCGGAGTAAGAACGCAGAGTGTGTTTGAGTTGTCGCAGTGAAAGTCGCCATAACAATCGGCCCCTTACGCGAAGCCAGCGCGCCAAGACTGAAGAGATTTCCCGTCAACTAGTTGTGAAGTCTATGCGTAACCTTACATTTTTACTTCACAAGACTCAACCCTTTGTACTCACTGCGCACGCGTTATTTTTACCGTGAATTACGTGTTGAAAGAGAACGACGTCATGACTGAGTTTAGGGAATTTATGGAAGGGTTGGCGTCAGTAAGCAACCTCGTCCTTTGATTTTTGTTGTCATCGCTACTGACCTGCCTATTATCGCAGATGTGTTATGTGGTGATGAAAACGAAATCTTGAAAGGAATGACTATCTCTCTCTCTCTCTCTCTCTCTCTCTCTCTCTCTCTCTCTCTCTCTCTCTCTCTCTCTCTCTCTCTCTCTCTCTCTCTCTCTCTCTCTCTCTCTCTCTCTCTCTCTCTCTCTCTCTCTCTCTCTCTCTTACCTCCCTCTTTTCACCCTTTTATTGGTCATGTTTGTTAGTCTATCTGTGTATTTTCATGTAATCTTTTCCACCCCACGATGACCTCTTCCTCTCTTCGTCCTCACCCCCCCCTCTCGTTCCCATGTTCTGCTCTCCGTCACCATTTCCCTTATTTTCCTTCATTTCCTCTCATTCTTTCATCCTGCTTTCCTTCCCTCATCCTCTCCAGTCTCCTCCTCTTCCTTCACTTCCCTTCCTTCCTCTCTTTAGCCACTTGATAATACATTAGCCACTTGATAATACATGCAATTACTGAAAAACCCGACTTCATTTTGATCACGGAAACATGGCTGAATATGCGCGATAAACATCACTTAGGTGAAGTAGCTATAAATGGTTACAATGCGTTTGCTAAGTGTCGTTTACACAAAAAAGGAGGAGGTGTAATAATATATGCGAAAAATAATTTAGATGTCATTCAGTTAAACATTGCCGAAACAGAGGCTTATGATTCATTGTATGCACAAGCAACGATCAATAATGAAAAGTATGTTCTGGGCGTAATTTACCGACCTCCTAAATCAAATGATGACATTGATGGAAATCTCTACGCAGAGATAAATAGAGTTATCAGAAATAAAAATGCAATAATATGCGGTGACTTCAGTAACCCCTCCGTTAACTGGAATGCACTTTCTGGCGACAGAGAAGGCGAGATATTAATTAACTTTGCACAAAATTCATTTTTAATCAAACTGTTACCATGCCGACACGCGGAAATAATATTCTTGATTTAATCTTCGCGACCGATAGTCATCTCATAGCTGCCTGTGAGGTAGGCGAGCCATTTGCAACCAGTGACCACAACATAATCAGATGCGTTTTAAATATTGAAACAAAAGCACGAGCAAACTTTCTCTTAATACCTAATTATAGTAAAGCAAATTTTACGGACTTAAAAAGAGAACTGGCTTCAGTAAATTGGAATCATTTGCTCAACAACGTCAGCGTTCAAGAAATGTATAATCGTTTTACTGCACACATCACTGCGAGTGTAAATAAATTCATTCCACTCAAGCCACGAAGGACTGATAATCAAAAAACGTTGTGGATGAATAATTACCTACAAAAAATCATCGTCGAAAAAAGAAAACTCTATAAGAAATATAAACTGACACATAATTCACAGGATCATACTAATTACATCAATGTCAAGAGAGAGTGCGAAAGGAAAATCAGAAAACAGAAACGCGAATATGAGATGAAAATATCACTTGATGCCAAGAAAAATCCAAGGTTATTTTTCAGTTACATAAGAAACAAAAAAACTGTTAAAAATAATATCGGCCCACTACTATTAAGTGGCAATACGATTAGTGATGATAAAGGCATGGCGTCGGTCCTAAATTCAACCTTTAGTAGCGTATCTACAAAAGAAAACATGACAACGATTCCAGCCCCGAAGAAAATTTTTCAAGGCCCTGAAGAACATAAGCTTGCATTGACCGAAATTGATATCAGCGAAGTGCGTGCGTACCTGCAGAAAATAGATTCAAATAAATCTCCGGGCCCCGATAATTTATCTCCTCGCGTGTTGAGAGAATGTAGTCAACAGCTAGAATTACCCATAACATTAATATTCAACAAGTCATTAGCACAGGCCAGTGTGCCTCTCGAGTGGAAAAAGGCCAATATTACCCCGATTTTTAAAAAAGGAGACAAAATACAAGCCAATAATTATCGTCCTATCAGCCTTACGTCTGTCCTAATTAAACTATTCGAAAAAATGATCAGGGATAAAATGATCACTTTCCTTGAAACCAATGATTTGATAACTAATAGTCAGCATGGATTTCGTAGTAGTCTTGCCTTACCAACCTACTAACCTTTTTCAACGATGTTTATACATGTTGGAACGCCCGAAGCCCATATGACGTAATTTACCTTTATTTTCAGAAAGCGTTTGATAAAGTTCCTCACGTTAGGCTTATTTCAAAACTGCGTTCCCACGGTATTAACGACCATCTATGTGCGTGGATTCATGACTGGCTCACCAACAGAGAACAACGTGTAGTTCTTAATGGTGAAGCATCGGATTGGCAGCCCGTCACCAGTGGCGTGCCCCAAGGTTCGGTCCTGGGGCCAACACTATTCATAATTTACGTGAACGACTTAGACACTGATATCCTATCAAAAGTAGCCAAATTCGCCTACGACACCAAACTAGGAGGTACGGTAATGAACAGTCAAAGTTGCGAGAACATTCAATCAGATTTAATAAGACTTGCCGACTGGAGCGAAAAATGGCAAATGAGTTTTAACGTAGATAAATGTAAAGTAATGCAGATAGGTGAAAAAAATCCTAACTTTAAATATCAGATTCAAGGACATAAGTTCAGCGAAGTAAATCAAGAAAAAGATATTGGTGTCATTATCAATAACACTCTTAAAATGAGTGATCAATGTTCTGCAGCGAGTAAAAAAGCCAATATGATGTTGGGATTAATCTAAAAAAACTTTGATTATAAATCACCCGAACTTATGAAGAGATTATATTTAGCATTTGTAAGACCACACCTAGAATACGCCGTTCAGTTCTGGTCTCCGAACTATATCAAAGATCAAGTTTTGCTAGAAAGGATACAGCGACGAGCAACCAAACAAATTCCAGCGCTCCGAAACTTGCCATATGACGAGCGTTTAAAACGTTTAGATATGTTTTCCCTAAAAAAGCGAAGGATAAGAGGGGACTTAATTGAAGTGTTCAAAATCCTTAATGGACTCGACAACATTAACCCGGATAGTCTATTTTAGAGAGACACCAACACAAGAACACGCAGCAACGGTATGAAGTTAAAGGGAAATCGATGTAACACATTGGTGTACAGAAGTTTTTTCAATAACAGAGTCGTCGATCACTGGAATGGACTCCCACCGTCAGTAGTTAGCGCACTGAGTATCAATAGCTTTAAGTCTTCTTTGGATAAGTACTTCAGGGATATAAGATTATACTGACCCTTTTTCGCATGTTTTCAGACAGAATGGAGCAAGACCTCAACCTATATTCATATAATTCTCCCCCACAACCTAGATTTCAAATAGCGAAAGTCAACAATAGAGTAAAGCAACAGTTAATGTCCGCATGACAGGTGGAGTGAGGTGTGGGTGCAGTAAGGTGACAGGTTACTGGTGCCGTGCCTAGTACCGCCGGTAAAACGAGGATCAAGCCTCCACCTGTGCCCCTGAAACTACACCTCACCCATCGTGAGTATTAGGGGGGATTCTGGGGCTGCCCTGTGTAGGCCACTCGGCCTCTCCCAGCCTCCCTGTATTTCTATGTTCTTATGTTCTTATGTAATGAAGTAATTTTCCCCCACAGCTTAGGTTACCAGTAGTGTAAGTTAAGGGTAGTAATTTCCTCTTATTTCTCTCTTTACTGTAAAATTTCCATGGCCCTTTCTTCCTTAAAGGTACATGGTCTAACTATTTCCTGTCGGCACGTTGCCGGAGAGGAGAGGTGGGGAGGAGCCTTCATCTATTCTGTCCTGTTCTACCACACGTAGCTTACTAGTAGTAGCGGTAGTAAACAGACACCCCCGTCATAGACCGATAGGTCTTCTGGTGTCTGTTCTTCCTATGTATTCCTCTCCTTCCCCATCTCCCTCACACCTCCATTCCCTCCTTATTTTCTCGTTCACTCCTCTCTCCTCCTATTCCCTCATTCCATTCTCTGTCGTCTGCCCTCCTCCTCTCTTCTTCATTTCCCTCCCCTTCCCCTTTCCCATCTCCCGCACACCTTTGCATTTCTTCCTTTTTCCTTCGTTTCATCACTCTCTTCTCCTGTTCCTTCACTCCCTGTCCTCTACCACCCTCCTCCCCTCTCCCTTCCCTCCTCCCTCCTTCCTCTCTTTCCCCATCTCCCTTACACCTTACTCCTCTTCCTTCCTTATTCTTTTATTTTATCTCTCCTCTCCTATTTACCTCTCTCCCTCTCCTCTCCCTCTTCCTCCCTCTCCTCTTTCTCTACTCTCTCCCTCCTTCCCTTTCCCCCCCTTTCCCTCGTTCATGGTTGGAAAGAGATGGATGTCTGAATGTCAAATGAGAGATGATCTGCATTTTGCTGCGTGAAAATGTTGAGGAAAAAACAGAGAAAAAATGTGTTTGCGTTGAGAGAGAGAGAGAGAGAGAGAGAGAGAGAGAGAGAGAGAGAGAGAGAGAGAGAGAGAGAGAGAGAGAGAGGAGAGAGAGAGAGATATATAGAGAGAGAGAGAGAGAGAGAGAGAGAGAGAGAGAGAGAGAGAGAGAGAGAGAGAGAGAGAGAGAGAGAGAGAGAGAGAGAGAGAGTAATTCATATTTTAGTTCATACCTGTAATTATTTTCTAGGGGTGCGTTCATATATATATATATATATATATATATATATATATATATATATATATATATATATATATATATATATATATATATATATATATATATATATATATATATATATATATATATATACACACACACACACACACACACACACACACACACACACGCTCGCACACGCACACACACACATCTTCAGACTGAGGGAATCATTCAAATTATAAAACTAATAAAAAAAATCTAAAAAAGGGAATAAGGTAGAAAAGGGGAATAAGTGGACGGTGGATAAATAAAAAGGAATAATTATAAAAGAGAAAAAAAAGGGAAAATGCAAAACAGTGAAAAAACGAAACTTATCTAAAATAAAGAATAAGTGGAAAAAATGGGAAAAAAGACATAAAATAGAAACGAACATAAATGCTCAAAAAAGACCATAAAACAAACAACTGAACGGATGAAGGAAAAAGGAGAGCAGGAAAATGGAAGATAACACTATGTAATCAAACCAGTCTTTATCTCGGTTATTGCGATGGGTTTGTTGTTTTCCGAGGCTTCTGAAATACAAAGATCCAAGCGCCTGGGGATGTGGAAGAAGAAAGAAGAAAGAAAGAAAAGAGAAAAAGAAAAAAGAAAAAAAAGAAAAATAAAAAGAAAAAGAAAAAGAAGAAAAAAAAGAAAAAAAAGAAGAAAAAGAAGAAGAAGAACAAGGAGATGAAAAAAGAAGAAGAAGATGAAAGAAGAATAAGAAGAAGAAGATGAAAAAAGAAGAAGAAGATGATGAAAAAAGAAGAAGAAGAAGAAGAAGAAGAAGAGAGAAGAGATAAAATGAAGAAAAAGATGGAAACGGAGATGAAAAGAGGAGAAAGAAGGAAAAGAGATGAGATAAGAAAGAGGAGGAGGAGATAGAATAAAGATGAGAGTAAAAGAAGAGGGAAATAGAGGCAGAGATGGGAAGAGGTGGAGGAAAAAGAAGTAGAAGATGAAGATGATAATGAAGCCCCAGACAGGAATATGCAGTAAGTAAAAGCAAGAGAAAGACGAGCAGAGTGGAGGAGGAGATGAAGGAGACGGCAGCGATGAAGGGAGGAGAGGATGGGAGAGGAAGGACACGAAGGACAGACAAGCCGGAGGGAGTCACAGAAGCGAGGAGAGGATGGGAGAGGAAGGACACAAGGACAGACAAGCCGAAGGGAGTCACAGGAGCGAGGAGAGGATGGGAGAGGAAGGACACGAAGGACAGACAAGCCAGAGGGAGTCACAGGAGCGAGGAGAGGATGGGAGAGGAAGGACAGGATGGACACACAAGCCAGAGGGAGTCACAGGAGCGAGGAGAGGATGGGAGAGGAAGGACAGGAAGGACACACAAGACAGAGGGAGTCACAGGAGCGAGGAGAGGATGGGAGAGGAAGGACAGGAAGGACACACAAGCCAGAGGGAGTCACAGGAGCGAGGAGAGGATGGGATTTACATAGATTTACATAGAAAATCAGACCACACAGACCCCATGGTCCAGACTTGGTGGTCTGTCCTTAAACCTAAGTGATTTTACATTAATCAGAAGACTCCAAAACGTTGCATTTCTACTCTAGTTGATATTAAGTTGAAGGAAGTGACGGTCGAGCTTATTTTTGAAGGAGTCAATCGTGTTACACTGGACCACTGACGGTGGGAGCTTATTCCATTCTCGCACTACAACGTTGGTGAAGAAAAATTTGGTGCAGTCTGAATTTACTTGTCTACATCTGAGTTTTACGCCATTGTTCCTCGTGCGCAAAGTGTCATCGATCATAAACAATGTTGATCTGTCTACATTCGTGAAACCATTAAGTATTTTAAAACATTCGATCAGTTTTCCTCGGAGGCGACGTTTCTCAAGAGAGAACATGTTAAGGGTAGAAAGCCTTTCTTCGTAGGATTTGTTGCGCAAGGAAGGGATCATTTTCGTTGCCCGACGCTGAACACCTTCTAATTTAGCAATATCCTTTGCATGGTGGGGAGACCAAAACTGTACCGCATATTCCAAGTGGGGTCTGACTAAACTGTTGTAGAGCGGGAGTATTACATCTTTATTCTTAAATAATAAGTTTCTTTTAATGAAGCCCAACATTCTGTTCGCTTTATTTGCTGCATCGATGCATTGCTGTGAAAATTTGAGGTTTGACGCGATTTTGACACCCAGGTCCTTGACGCATTGAACGCTTTGAGTTTAACGCCGCGCATTTCGTAATCAAACTTTTATTCCTCGTTCCAACTTGAAGGACCTGGCACTTGTCTACGTTAAAGGGCATCTCCATCTATCCGACCAAGCTGAAATTTTGTGCAAATCCTCTTGGAGGCTTTGCCTGTCTTCTTCAGTGAGAACCGAGTTGCCAATCTTTGTGTCGTCTGCAAATTTACTAATGCGGTTATTGAGTCCAACATCCACGTCGTTGATGTAAATAATGAAGAGCACTGGGCCAAGAACCGAGCCCTGAGGGACGCCACTAGTGACAGGCGCCCACTCTGAGTTAAATCCGTCAATCACTACTCTTTGTTGTCTGTTGCTCAACCAATTCGCGATCCATTGGTTTACCTGACCGTCAATACCTATTTGTTTTAATTTGTAAAGTAATTTATGATGCGGGACTTTATCAAACGCGTTCATGAAATCAAGATAGACTACGTCCAGTGATTTGGTTACGTCATAAACAGTGAAGAGGTCGTTATAAAAGGTTAATAGATTTGATAGGCAGGATCTTTTGTTTCGGAAGCCATGTTGTGAGTCCCCAATTAATGAGTGGCTTTCAAGGTAACTCACAATTTTGTCTCTAATTATGCCCTCAAGTAGCTTACCTACAACCGAAGTTAGACTAATGGGCCTGTAATTACCTGGTACTTTTTGGTCTCCTTTCTTAAAAATCGGTGTCACGTTAGCCTTTTTCCAATCTGAAGGGACAATGCCTTGTCGCAAGGACATATTGAATACGGTTGTGAGGGAGGAGAGTATTTCGCTCTTTGTTTCTTTCAGCAGAGTTGGATATACTTTATCAGGTCCAGGACTTTTATTTGTTTTAAGTGATTTGAGGGCTTTAAGGACTTCATCGGGTTTTATTTCAAAGTTAGACAATGCATGCTCTTTATTTACATTAGTACTGGTGTTGGTGGTGGTGGTGGGAGGACTGTTATTATTAAACACCGAGGAAAAGTAATTATTTAATAGGTTTGCAACGTGTTGGCTGTCAGTCACTAGTGCACCGTCGCTGTTTATTAAAGGTCCAATTCCACTTCTGATCGCCTTTCTGTTGTTTATGTAACTGAAGAAAGATTTCGGATTATTTTTACAGTTGGCTGCAATATTTTCTTCATATCTACGCTTTGCCTGATGCACTAATCTTTTTACTCGTCGCCTTGCATCATTGTAAAGTCTAATGTTTTCGGGCGTGCTTTGGTCTTTCTTTAACCTGTAAGACAATTTTCTCTCCTTGACTGAGTGTTTAATTTCGCTATTAAACCAAGGTGGACTGGTATTAGTGTTAATTCGCTTCTCTCACACGGGGACAAATGTGTCCGGCTGAGAGAGAAAGTGATTTTAAAGTTTAGCCAGGCGTCCTCTGCATTGCCGTCATCTGATAGTTGCATATCTATTAGTTTTCGTCGGATTTCTACGAAGTTGGCTCTTTTGAAATTGGGCACCTTAACTTTATTTTCAGTCACCGATGTTTGAGCTCTAATGTCAACGCGCACTAGTTTATAATCGCAGGAACCGAGGTGTTCTCCTACCGTGACATTACTGACTAGGTTATCTTGGGTCGCTATAACAAGGTCAAGTATGTTATTTTGTCGAGTTGGTTCAGAAACCATTTGGCTTAGATAATTTTCCTCTAGAAATTCGATCATTCTATGGGACTCGCCTTCTGTACCCGACAGTGTCGCCCAGTCGATATGGGGGAGGTTAAAGTCTCCTAGTATCAGTGAGTCGCTGTTATTAAGTGACTGCCTTAAGACGCTGTACATTTCAAGATCGCCATCAAGTGATTGCCCCGGCGGCCTGTAAGTGACAGATATATTTAAATTGACTTTTGCAATGTTTACTCGCACGCACAAATGTTCAACGTTACTGTTTCTTGTTGTTTTTTAAGTAGGTTTCAATTAGCTTTTGACAAAAATGGCGACACCACCCACTCTACGGTTTACACGATCATTGTTGAAGAATCTGTAGCCATCTATGTTATATTCGGAACTTAAATCAATATTAGTGGTGTCGATAAATGTTTCGGTTATAGCAATTACGTCAAAGTTTTCTGTCAGAGCAAGACATCGCAGTTCATCAAATTTGTTTCTTAGGCTACGCGCATTGAAACTAAGGACTCTTAGGTTATCTTGAAGCTTGGTAATAGAGGTACTGGAGGGTTCAATGTTACGAGTCTGTTGCGGTGTGAGGTGTCTATTTACACGGGCGGGATGGAAGGACGTGGCTGAGAGTCGTGTTTTTTTGTTCGGGCGTTACGTAAGGCGTTGTTGAGGAGCCTTCCAAATCAGGCTGCCCCCATTGGGGACAGGGTTATGCCGTCCCATTGGAAAATTCTACTCTGGCCGTAGAAATCGTTCCAGGCGTTAAAGAATTCGACGTCAAGCTCTCCGCAGAGAGTCTGCAGGCGGTTGTTGAGGCTGAAGGCCTTACTGTAGAAGTCGCCCTCATCCCATGTCCGTGGTAGAATTCCTGAAATCAAAATATTAGGGGATTTAGTCTTATACTGCTGGATGAGCCTACGGTACTTGTCCAGCAGTTCCTCAGACCGGGTCGTGGTGACGTCGTTTGTACCTGTGTGGAGAACAAAGAGTGAGTCATTAGAGGCCACAGCGGAGACCTCGTCCAGGGCAGCTGTGATGTCGTCAACACCAGCTCCAGGATAACAGTAGTTACGCCTACGACGGGGGACTCTGCCACAGAATTCAACCACCTGATGGCGAATCATAGAGTCACCGACCAAGAAGGTGCTCTGTTCCTCGTCCTCCTCCTCCAGTATGGCAAATCTGTTGTAGCAATGAGTAGGATAAATGGCTCTAGGGGCGGGTCTGGCTCCTCCTCTCACGGGGGTGAAGCATTCAGCGTCAGCTCTACCGGTTCCCTGTGACGTGCCTTCTTCGGAAGGTGGCTGGGCATCGAGTGCAGGTGAGGAGGGTGATGAGGCGTCAATTGCAGGAGGGGCGACGATGTTGGCCTGGATAAACTCCTGCAAGGTATCAACAGTACTTGTTAGTTCAGGAAGGAAGGACACACAAGCCAGAGGGAGTCACAGGAGCGAGGAGAGGATGGGAGAGGAAGGACAGGAAGGACACACAAGCCAGAGGGAGTCACAGGAGCGAGGAGGGGAGGAAGATGGAAGGCGAACGAGGACAAGGAGGATGGAGGAAAGAAAGCGGCGCAGGGATTAAGACAAAGACAAAGGAAAAAAAATAATAAACTCGATATACCAATGAAAAAAGAAAAGAAAATAACATTGTAGAAAAAAGAGGAATGAGGACATGGTGTAAAAGACAAATGTGTGTATGGATAAAGATGATAAACAGGAGAAAAAGACAAACATAAAAAGACGTACAGGGTAGATAAAAATAATACCAGTAAATTAAAGAAATAACTGGAATGAAGAGAGAAACGATGACAGAAGAGAAGAGATGACAGAGAAAGGAAAAATAAATCAGCGCAATAAATATAAATGACAAAAGCAAGACCATGGCAATGCAGAGTAAGCAAGATGTAGGAGAACAAGGAGGAAAAGAGGAATAAATAGGTGTGAGGATAAAGATGAAACACAGGAGAAAGGACATTAACGACAGAATAACAGTAAATGAAACAAAAGAGAGAGAGAGAGAGAGAGATAGGCGAGGATAAAGAAGACTAAGGAAAAAGGAAGACAGCACACATATAATATAAAAGACGCATTAAACACAAAACTCAAATAAATGTAGAAAAACAACAACACTGAAACCATGAAGGAGAGACAATAAGGAGAGACACGAAAGAAAGGCATGAACGGAAAAAAAATCTTCCTCCTCATGAGACAGAACACACTGTAATAAAGGATTTTTTTTCTCCTAACATTTTCAAACATCAAACCAATAACAGTTTCGCATACGCCGACGGTGAATAAAAAAACGCAAAACCAGGATATATGAAAAAAAAAGATGTGAAGCGCCTATAAATCTCAGTTATGAATAACAAGAAAAAGTAAAAATCCTGATAAAAAGAAATGGAACAGAAGGAAAGGAAAGGCAAGGGAAGATTCGGGAAGGTGTGGAAGGGATGCGTGGAGGGAAGGAGGGAGAAAGGATTGGAGGAGGAGGAAGAAAGTGAGGAAGCACTTAAGCCTATTGGAACTACAGTAATATATATAGTAGTCGTGTGTGTGTGTCAACCCCAACGATCTTCCCCCCAGCTTCGTTCGTTCTGTTCACACTGGCCTGTCGTATAAGCCCCGCCCACCAGCACAGTGACGTGATGCAAACTGGCTTCTCCCCCCCTCTCCCCCATCAACACCTCACGATTCACCGCCTTACACTCAACAGCCAACAGGAGCCAGTCAGCCAGTCACAACCCCTTTGTCTTCCGTAATGTCAGTTAGAATAAAGCATAAACAGTTAACAGTGAACCAACCAACCAGTCAGTCAGTCACTCTTCTCGTCCTCCACAATGACAGTAAGAAAAAGGTACAAACAGTTAACAGTGAACCAACCAGTCAGTCAGTCACTCTTCTCGTCCTCCACAATGACAGTAAGAACAAGGTACAAACAGTTAACAGGAAGCCAGTCAGTCATTCTTTTCCTTCAACTTCCATGCCAGTTAGATCAAGGCACAAACAGTATTGCACAATGTAATGCACATTTTTTTGGAGAATATATTTTTGGGGGACTAGCAATAGATATAAATTAGCTCGGAATAATTGACTATAAGTATTGGGTGGAGTGGAAGACCAATGGTAGAGTGGTGGATGGAGGTTTTATAATTTCTAACTAAATACTCTCAGATATCCATTTACTGATTTTCAGCCAACATTTATATGGCTTATTTTTTACCCAACTTATTGATCTCACAATCTTAAGGGGATCCCAAGCTCGGAACGATAATATTAATAAAGAAAAGTTCTTGCACTAATGCAGTGGTTCCCAACCTTTTTTTCAGGCGACCCCGATCATGCAGCTCTAGACACGACCGCAACACCACTAGTTTAGTTGTATATGTGTTATTATAACATCATAACACCATGCTTGATATTTTGAGGTCTTGGCGACCCCAGGAAAAGCGCTTGGTGACCCCACTTAAGGTCGCGACCCCAGAGTTGGGAAAGGGGGCTCTAATGGCTTGAAATTTTGGGATATGTTTATATAATGCTGTCCTTCCTTCGTTGTGTATGAATGTAAATGTTTTTCGTTCATGACATTACGTCATGCATGTTTTTTTTATTTAAAATGCACTACCAGTCTTATTATTTGTTATTAAGAAACGAAGATACCTGCGATATTCCTCATATGTCATGATCTGTCATGGTCGCATGGGGTAGGCGGTGGCTGAGTGGTTAGCGTGAGAGGCTTACATTTACCACGCCATGGACAACGTCGGTTCGAATCAGCATGCTACCACCTGGGATTATTCAGTCACCGCTGAGTGGCCTAAAACTACCCACATGCTGTCCAGAAGACCACCCATCAACCCGGACTCTAGAAGAAACCGTCCAGTGAATCATGAATGAGTTCCGGGGGGGCAGCATGAGCCAAGCATAACTGGCTCAACTATACAAAAAAAAATTGCCTGCGCCACGACGGGCTTGGGCCGACTATCTGGCCCATGAAGATAGCCTACCGGTGCCATAGGCGGGGATGTGAAAAAAAAGACGCAGCATTGCCATGACCACGTCAATTTCGTTTTTTCCTCCCAATGATAGACGGGAGATGCCCTTTAACGTAGACAAATGTCAGGTCCTTCAAGTTGGAACAAGGAATAACAAGTTCGATAACAAAACGTGCTGCGTTAAACTCACAAACGTTCAATGCGTTAAAGACCTGGGGGTCAAAATCGCGTCAAACCTCAAATTCTCACATCGATGCAGCAAATAACGCGAACAGAATGTTGGGCTTCATTAAAAGAAACTTTTTATTCAAGAATAAAGATGTAATACTTCCGCTCTACAATAGTTTAATCAGACCCCACTTGGAATATGGGGTACAGTTTTGGTCTCCCCACCATGCATAGGACATTGCTAAATTAGAAGGTGTTTAGCGTCGGACGACAAAAATGATCCCTTCCTTGGGCAACAAATCCTACGAAGAAAGACTTTCCACACTTTAACATGTTCTCTCTTGAGAAACGTCGCCTCCGAGGAAAACTGATCGAATGTTTTAAAATACTTAATGGTTTCACGAATGTAGACAGAACAAAATTGTTTATGAACGATGACACTTTGCGAACGAGGAACAATGGCATAAAACTCAAATGTAGACAGGTAAATTCAGACTGCACCAAATTTTTCTTCACCAACGTTGTAGTGCGAGGATGGAATAAGCTCCCACTTTCAGAGGTCCAGTATAACACGATTGACTCCTTTAAAAACAAGCTTGACGGTCACTTCCTTGAACTTAATATTAACTAGAGTAGAAAAACAACCTTTTGGAGCCATCTGATTAGTGTAGATTCACTTAGGTTTAAGGACAGACCACTTAGTCTGGACCATGGGGTCTGTGTGGTCTTATTTTCTATGCAATATGTTATATCCACTTTTTTAAAGAAAATTGTCTATACATGTGTTTCTACACTCATCATCAATAAACACACCAAGTTTGGAGGAGATATATTGCATTCTGGATTTTTTGGGAATATTTATAATACAATAAAAATAATGTTTTAAGAAATAGCCATTCGAACTCCTGAGGGTTAAATCGCTTGTATACCAGACCCTTCAAACGCCTACCACCCCGACATATTGTCGCCGTGCACCAAAATATTACTTTTGCACTGTTTCTAGGACATGACATGAACATGAAAGTTTAATAGGCCGGAGAAAAGGCAGAACAAATTCACACAAACACATAAAAACAAAAAACTCACAAACATGGAGAGTCTTTGGACTTTGACAAGGCAGCTCAGGAACCCAGGAGCAGGGCAACCCTCGAGTCTTACGGGAGGGGCGTCACGGGGCTGGAGGAGACTGGGAGAAGTGGGGTGGGCTGGAGGAGACTGGGAGAAGTGGGCTGGACTGGAGGAGGCTGGTAGAAGTGGGCTGGGCTGGAGGAGACTGGTAGAAGTGGGCTGGACTGGAGAAGGCTGGTAGAAGTGGGCTGGGCTGGAGGAGACTGGTAGAAGTGGGCTGGGCTGGAGGAGACTGGTAGAAGTGGGGTGGGCTGGAGGAAACTGGTAGAAGTGGGTTGGGCTGAAGGAGACTGGTAGAAGTGGGCTGGGCTGGAGGAGACTGGTAGCAGTGGGCTGGAGGAGACTGGTAGAAGTGGGCTGGGCTGGAGGAGACTGGTAGCAGTGGGCTGGGCTGGAGGAGACTGGTAGCAGTGGGCTGGGCTGGAAGAGACTGGTAGAAGTGGGCTGGGCTGGAGGAAACTGGTAGAAGTGGGCTGGGCTGCAGGAGACTGGTAGGAGTGGGCTGGGCTGCAGGAGACTGGTAGGCGTGGGCTGGGCTGCAGGAGACTGGTAGGCGTGGGCTGGGCTGGAGAAGACTGGTAGAAATGGGTTGGGCTGGAGGAGACTGGTAGAAGTGGACTGGGATGGAGGAGACTGGTAGAAGTGAGCTGAGATGGAGGAGACTGGTAGAAGTGGGCTGGACTGGAGGAGACTGGTAAAAGTGGGCTGGGCTGGAGGAGACTGGTAAAAGTGACCTGGGCTGGAGGAGACTGGTAGAAGTGGGCTGGGCTGGAGGAGACTGGTAGAAGTGGGCTGGGCTGGAAGAGACTGGTAGAAGTGGGCTGGACTGGAGGAGACTGGTAGAAGTGGGCTGGACTGAAGGAGACTGGTATAAGTGGGTTGCAGGGGCTCTAGGAGGTGGTAGAGACTGGGTGGAGACCCGGCTGGGCTGGACGTGGAGACCGTGTAGAGCTGGCCTCCTTCTGATTGAACCTTTCGCCAGTCATGGCATTCAGGAGTGTTTTCATCAGTATGTACACGAGTGTGTCTGTATAAGCTACTCTTCGCAGGGAACCTTTTGCTACACTCATGGTATTCATGAGGTCTTTCACCAGTGTGTGAAAGGGTGTGTTTGTTAAGGTTACCCTTTAAACTGAACCTTTTGCCACACTCATGGCATTCATGAGGTCTTTCACCAGTGTGTAAAAAGGTGTGTCTGATGAGTCGACTCTTGTAACGGAAAATTTTGCCACAGTGATGGCATTCATGAGGTCCTCCACCGGAGGGTGTGGGTGTATTTGTTGAGGTCGGCCTTCCCAGGGAGTTTTTCCCCACACTCTTGGCACTCATGGTTTCCTTCACCAATGTGTGCAAGGCAGCGTCTGGTGAACTTGCTCTCAGTCTCAAATCTTGTCACACTCCTGACTCAATATTTTCCTTTCCATTGTGGCCGAGATGCCAGCAGCAAAGTCGTGGTGGTTCTCTTAAGTCTTAATCCTCACAGCAGTGGCAGCCTGCTGCTTCTGGTCCTGCCCGGCCACGCAGCCTCCAGGGCACCAGTGCTTCTGCTGCGAGGCGCTGGACCTGGAAGATTTTAGTGCACTAGGAGACAAAGGATGGCAGAAAACAGGTGGAAGAGTTTAAGGAAAGATCGCGAGTGGAATGGTGGACTGAGGGTCTAATAGGCTATAATAAATTTTAGGTGGAGATAAATTTTAGGTGGAATGGGTGGACATGAAGTGTGGAGGTTGAATTTTAAGGTGAGGGCTTGGTTGATTATACAAAGCAGAAAGGAATGGCATTGCACAAGTGGAGTGACATTAGAGGGTGCTAGTGGGTGGATGTGGAGGTGTAACGCAAGATGTGGACCAGGTGAGTAGCAGGGGAGGAATGCCATCCATGGCGAGCTGACAAACTACTACTAAGGTGGATGAGCAATAGGCGGAAAGACAAGAGGAAGCTAATGGGTGGATGTGATAACAAACTTCTTCAAAATAGGTGGAATCATTTGAACTGGTGAGAATACGCAGGTAATTAACGACGTGGCAGCTGGAATACTGCTCCTCGGTGTGGGATCCTTACACACACCCAAACAGTGATAGGGTAGAACAAATCAACACCAAGGCGGCAAGGTTCATTACAAACAACTACACTCGAACTCCTGGAATCACAACACGGATCAAACAACAGATAAACGTGGACCCTCTTCACATACGCAGACAAGCACACAGACTTACACTTATGTACAAGGTCACTAACACTCACATTGACATTGATCCACACACATACCTACACAAGGCAAACAGTGAACGTACTCGTAACAAACACATCCATAAATACCAAACATATCACACTAACACTGACGCATACAAGCACTCATACTTTCCACGCACCATACGTGACTGGAAAAGCCTCCTTCAACAGATTTTAGACTGCGGTACAATAGTCGCATTCAGAAAACAAACACACACTCACTAGTCACCACAACACACCAACACTAACAGTTACACTTGATCCACTTCCCTCCCCTGCACACTCGGCTCCCCCGACACAGCCAACACAAATATGCGTGTTATGCCCCTGGAAGGAGCCCTGCGCATTATTTATCCAGATCCGGATCCAAAAGAGCATTAGACGGAAATGTACTATCCTAATGCAGGTACAAAAGAGGAAGCTGTTGGGTGGATGTGGACCACAGGAACGGCTGGAACGAGTTACGCTGGTTAAGATATAAGTAAACAATGCACACAGATACTAACATTGAAACATATCCTGACCCTGAAAACATCGCTCCCGAGCCTCAACACAGATTCACAGCCTTAACTTAACCACAGTGCACGACACTCACCGTCACCTGAACGACAAGTGTCTCCGCTGCCTCCACACCGTCCCCACAGCCTTCACACGCCGGGTTCCCTCCTTGACTGACAACTGTTCCATTCTCCTCCCTTTTTGGCTCCCCCTCCCCTCCCCCTTCCTCTAGGATTGGTTATTACCACAACTCTCCTCCTTTTTTTCTTTTTCTTCAACTACATAACTATCACTACTTCCTCCTCCCACTCCCTCTGCATAATATCCTAATAAACCTTTTTTCCCTCTCAAACTATGTAACTATCACTTCACCAATTCCTCTTCCTTGTTTCTTAGTTACCTCCTTCAGCCTTCATTTATCCTGTCATACCACACGTAGACGCCCTCGCCATAGGCCGCCAGGTCTTCTGGTGTCTGTTCTTCCTAAGTGTTCGTCTTTCTGCTGCTGCTCCTCCTCCTTTTCCAACTATTTAGCTATCACTCGTCTCTTCCTCCTTCTGGTTCCTCATTTAGCTCCTCTCTTTCCTCCTTCATACTTGCTTCTCTTCAAACTACACAACTATCACTTCACTACTTCTTTCTCCTCCTTTTCTTCCTTCAAGTTTCTTCATTACCTCCTCTTCCTCCTGTTCCTCCTTCATAATAACTTACTGCTCGCCATTCTCACACTACACAACCATCACAACCTCCTCCTCCTGTTCAGCGCCAACCCTCGGAGCCGCAGAGAAGGGCCAGAAGGGGTCAGTAAGGGAGGAGAGAGACCGGCACTGTGCTTGTATGGCTGTGGACGAGCCCTGTAGAGGTAGACATGGCCAAGGGGAGTGTGTCAGGGCAGGGCTCGCGGGGTGTAGGCAACAGGCCGGCTACAGCTGCACCTGCTACTGGACAAGAGGGAGTGACGTGATGGTTGTGTAGCTTAAGGATGAAGAGTAAGGCATTATACTGCACCTTGCAACTCTACGCTCCTGCTGTCTCTCCTTCTTCCCCGCCTGTACCTCCCCCACTAACCCACTTCCCCTTCTTGCTGTACCCTTGATTAAGAAAAGGCAGTATGGGGGCGGCGATGATGAAGAAACGAGGAGACGGAAGAAAATGGGGAGGAGGAGGAGGAGGAGGAGGTAGTGAAATGATGGTTATGTAGTGAGAGAGAGAGAGAGAGAGAGAGAGAGAGAGAGAGAGAGAGAGAGAGAGAGAGAGAGAGAGAGAGAGAGAGAGAGAGAGAGAGAGAGAGAGAGAGAGAGAGAGAGAGAGAGAGAGAGAGAAAGTCATTCCTTTCAAGATCAACATTTTCATCACCTCATAATGCATCACAGGACGAGGTTGGTTTCTGATGGCAACCCTTCCCTTAATTCCCTAAACTCAGTCATGACGTCGCTGTCCTCCAACAAGTACTTCACGGGTAAAAGTAACGCTTGTGCAGTGAGTATGAAGGGTTGGGTCTTGTGGAAAAACGAAAGGTTACGTTTGCAGTATATTTTGTCGAGTGAGTGAAAAAAAAAGTTATGTCTACCTCGTGAAATCACTAATACTATCAGATATATTATAGTGACAGGTATGGCTTGCTAACATAAACTGGTGGTGCTCGTATGCCTGACTTCCTGTAGCACGAGCTGTCACTGAACGAGTACTGAAACAAGACCAGGAGAGGTAGCATTTTTTCTTCCAAGGGAGATAAAGCATTGTGAAGGAGGAACAGGAAGAGGAGGTGGTAACGAACAAACGAGGAGGAAGAAGAAGAAGAGGAGGAAGTGAAGGGATAGCAGTGTAGTTTAAGAATGAGAAGAGAGAAGAGTTAAAACAATATGAAGGAGGAGGAGGAGGAAGATGGTATAAAGAAACGAGGAAGAAATGGTACTTCTCCTTAATTTCTTTTCATACTGGTTCAGTGACGGCCTCGTGCTAATATGTAGTCAGGCATCCTAACACTAATTTATATATTAGCAGCCCACACCAATCACTGGAATGTGTTTGGTGTTATTGCTGATTTCACACAGTAGACATAACCTTTATTCACTCACTCAAAACCAAATACACTTCAAACGTAACCTTACATTTTTACTTCACAAGACTCAACCCTTTGTACTCACTGCGCACGCGTTATTTTTACCGTGAATTACGTGTTGAAAGAGAACGACGTCATGACTGAGTTTAAGGAATTTATGGAAGGATTGGCGTCAGAAAGCAACCTCGTCCTTTGATTTTTGTTGTCATCGCTACTGAACTGCCTATTATCGCAGATGTGTTATGTGGTGATGAAAACGAAATCTTGAAAGGAATGACTCTCTCTCTCTCTCATTCTTACCTCCCTCTTTTCACCCTTTTATTGGTCATGTTTGTTAGTCTATCTGTGTATTTTCATGTAATCTTTTCCACCCCACGATGACCTCTTCCTCTCTTCGTCCTCACCCCCCCCTCTCGTTCCCATGTTCTGCTCTCCGTCACCATTTCCCTTATTTTCCTTCATTTCCTCTCATTCTTTCATCCTGCTTTCCTTCCCTCATCCTCTCCAGTCTCCTCCTCTTTCTTCACTTCCCTTCTTCCCTCTCTTTAGCCACTTGATATTACATTAGCCACTTGATAATATATGCAATTACTGAAAAACATGACTTCATTTTGATCACGGAAACATGGCTGAATATGCGCGATAAACATCACTTAGGTGAAGTAGCTATAAATGGTTACAATGCGTTTGCTAAGTGTCGTTTACACAAAAAAGGAGGAGGTGTAATAATATATGCGAAAAATAATTTAGATGTTATTCAGTTAAACATTGCCGAAACAGAGGCTTATGATTCATTGTATGTACAAGCAACGATCAATAATGAAAAGTATGTTCTGGGCGTAATTTACCGACCTCCTAAATCAAATGAAGACATTGATGGAAATCTCTACGCAGAGATAAATAGAGTTATCAGAAATAAAAATGCAATAATTTGCGGTGACTTTAATAACCCCTCCGTTAACTGGAATGCACTTTCTGGCGACAGAGAAGGAGAGAGATTAATCACCTTTGCACAAAATTCATTTCTTAATCAAACTGTTACCATGCCGACACGCGGAAATAATATTCTTGATTTAATCTTCGCGACCGGTAGTCATCCCATAGCTGCCTGTGAGGTAGGCGAGCCATTTGCAAGCAGCGACCACAACATAATCAGATGCGTTTTAAATATTGAAACAAAAGCACGAACAAACTCACTCTTAATACCTAATTATAGTAAAGCAAATTTTACGGACCTAAAAAGAGAACTGGCTTCAGTAAATTGGAATCATTTGCTCAACAACGTCAGCGTTCAAGAAATGTATAATCGTTTTACTGCACAAATCACAGCGAGTGTAAATAAATTCATTCCACTCAAGCCACGAAGGACTGATAATCAAAAAACGTTGTGGATGAATAATTACCTACAAAAAATCATCGTCGATAAAAGAAAACTCTATAAGAAATACAAACTGACACATAATCCACAGGCTCATACTAATTACATCAATGCCAAGAGAGAGTGCGAAACGAAAATCAGAAAACAGAAACGCGAATATGAAATGAAAATATCACTTGATGCCAAGAAAAATCCAAGGTTATTTTTCAGTTACATAAGAAACAAAAAAACTGTTAAAAATAATATCGGCCCACTACTATTAAGTGGCAATACGATTAGTGATGATAAAGGCATGGCGTCGGTCCTAAATTCAACCTTTAGTAGCGTATTTACAAAAGAAAACATGACAACGATTCCAGCCCCGAAGAAAAAAATTCAAGGCCCTGAAGAACATAAGCTTGCATTGACCGAAATTGATATCAGCGAAGTGCGTGCGTACAGTCGGCTATAGAGAGTAGTGACACACTGTCCAGTAAGTTTCGTTCAGAAAGCGACATCTGGCAACCCCTCCACGCGACATGAAAATTATTATATCCTATCGAAATCGTACTTTTGTGGTGATTGGTGGTCACAGGTGCACTCTACATAATTTTAAGATAGATATTTATCAAAAGTGCCCGTCGCTAACGCTTAATAAATATTTTTTCTTTAGGCTCTGTCGCTACATTTTGACACGAACTTTTAGTTTCGTTCAAATTTAGTCATGAGCAACTCCAAGTTGTTTATCAAACTATGATACATTTAAAAATATGCTGCACTTATTAGGGGAGATTGTTATGCCTTTTAACTAAAAACAAAAAATTCCTGACAGCCGAGATCTTGTTCTTTAAAAAAAATTTAATACGTAATAATAGGCTATAAACGTTCACATGATGGCGTCGTCGACCGCGGGCCTTGGCTGGAGCAGCGGTATTCTATTAAAGCCCTTATGTCCGCAGGCACTGCAGTTGAGCTGTCACGTCAGTGGCTGTGGAAACGTATAATTTTTAATACCTAAAAAAATAGGAGAGAGAGAGAGAGAGGCTGGGTGGGGACGGGAGACATATGTCCATCAGCGAAAAACGAAGGGGTCAGCTAGTCAGCGACGCCCCGAGATCAACACACACACACACACACGTATTTATACTTTGATATTACGTAATCTTCACTGAGAAATGATTTTAGATTTTTAATGATCTCCTGAACTGTCTTTGAGGCTTTATAGTAACGGGAATTAAGGCTGCGAGTTAAACAGACCCTCAAGCCTATTTGCTGTTTGATGGTAATTAAGGAGCATGAATTACTGCCTGCCCCTGTGAAGGACAGCATTGCACACGGTATTTTCAAAGTTTAATAAGAAAGTGTTTCGGACTGTTCGTGATGTTTTACCTCGTCGTCATCATCATCATCATGTAGAAGACATTCATTATCGCATTTCTAAATTGAATTCATGTAATCTTGTATATTTCTAACTACATTATATTATAATATAATATAATATTATACAATAATATAATTTCACGGTCACACACACACACGATACACACTGAAACGAGTCACTAACATCACCAGTGAATGCGCCACCGTGGTATAGTTGCCAGATACCGCCACCAGGCTAAACATTCTGAAAACCGTGACACTACTCTCTATCGTCGACTGTACCTACAGAAAATAGATCCAAATAAATCTCCGGGCCCCGATAATTTATCTCCTCGCGTGTTGAGAGAATGTAGTCAACAGCTAGAATTACCCATAACATTAATATTCAACAAGTCATTAGCACAGGCCAGTGTGCCTCTCGAGTGGAAAAAGGCCAATATTACCCCGATCTTTAAAAAAGGAGACAAAAAACAAGCCAGTAATTATCGTCCTATGAGCCTCACGTCTGTCCTAATTAAACTATTCGAGAAAATGATCAGGGATAAAATGATCACTTTCCTTGAAACAAATGATTTGATAACTGATAGTCAGCATGGATTTCATAGTAATCGGTCTTGCCTTACCAACCTACTAACCTTTTTCAACGATGTTTATACATGTTGGGACGCCCGAAGCCCTTATGACGCAATTTACCTAGATTTTCAGAAAGCGTTTGATAAAGTTCCACACGTTAGGCTTATTTCAAAACTGCGTTCCCACGGTATTAACAACCATCTATGTGCGTGGATTCATGACTGGCTCACCAACAGAGAACAACGTGTAGTTCTTAATGGTGAAGCATCGGATTGGCAACCCGTCACCAGTGGCGTGCCCCAAGGTTCGGTCCTGGGGCCAACACTATTCATAATTTACGTGAACGACTTAGAAACTGATATCCTATCAAAAGTAGCCAAATTCGCCTACGACACCAAACTAGGAGGTACGGTAATGAACAGTCAAAGTTGCGAGAACATTCAATCAGACTTAATAAGACTTGCCGACTGGAGCGAAAAATGGCAAATGAGTTTTAACGTAGATAAATGTAAAGTAATGCACATAGGTGAAAAAAAATCCTAACTTTAAATATCAGATTCAAGGACATGAGCTCAGCGAAGTAAAACAAGAAAAAGATCTTGGTGTCATTATCAGTAACACTCTTAAAATGAGTGATCAATGTTCTGCAGCGAGTAAAAAAGCCAATATGATGTTGGGATTAATCTCAAGAAACTTTGATTATAAATCACCCGAACTTATGAAGAGATTATATTTAGCATTTGTAAGACCACACCTAGAATACGCCGTTCAGTTCTGGTCACCGAACTATATCAAAGATCAAGTTTTGCTAGAAAGGATACAGCGACGAGCAACCAAACAAATTCCAGCGCTCCGAAACTTGCCATATGACGAGCGTTTAAAGCGTTTAGATATGTTTTCCCTAAAAAAGCGAAGGATAAGAGGGGACTTAATTGAAGTGTTCAAAATCCTTAATGGATTCGACAACATTAACCCGGATAGTCTATTTCAGAGAGACACCAACACAAGAACACGCAGCAACGGTATGAAGTTAAAGGGAAATCGATGTAACACATTGGTGTACAGAAGTTTTTTCAATAACAGAGTCGTCGATCACTGGAATGGACTCCCACCATCAGTAGTTAGCGAACAGAGTATCAATAGCTTTAAGTCTTCTTTGGATAAGTACTTCAGGGATATAAGATTATACTGACCCTTTTTCGCATGTTTTCAGACAGAATGCAGCAAGACCTCAACCTATATTCATATAATTCTCCCCCACAACCTAGATTTCAAATAGCGAAAGTCAACAATAGAGTAAAGCAACAGGTAATGTCCGTATGACAGGTGGAGTGAGGTGTGGGTGCATTAATGTTACAGGTTACTGGTGCCGTGCCTAGTACCGCCGGTAAAACGAGGATCAAGCCTCCACCTGTGCCCCTGAAACTACACCTCACCCATCGTGAGTATTAGGGGGGATTCTGGGGCTGCCCTGTGTAGGCCACTCGGCCTCTTCCAGCCTCCCTGTATTTCTATGTTCTTATGTTCTTTTGTAATGAAGTAATTTTCCCCCACAGCTTAGGTTACCAGTAGTGTAAGTTAAGGGTAGTAATTTCCTCTTATTTCTCTCTTTACTGTAGAATTCCCATGGCCCTTTCTTCCTTAAAGGTACATGGTGTTCTCTTCTAACTATTTCCTGCCGGCACGCTGCCGAAGGGAGAGGTGGGTGAGGAGGAGCCTTCATCTATTCTGTCCTGTCCTACCACACGTAGCTTATTAGTAGTAGCGGTAGTAAACAGCCACCTCCGTCATAGACTGATAGGTCTTCTGGTGTCTGTTCTTCCTATGTATTCCTATGTATTCCTCTCCTTCCCCATATCCCTCACACCTCCATTCCCTCCTTATTTTCTCGTTCACTCCTCTCTCCTCCTATTCCCTCATTCCATTCTCTGTCGTCTGCCCTCCTCCTCTCTTCTTCATTTCCCTCCCCTTTCTCTTTCCCTCTTTCCTCTCCTTTCCCATCTCCCGCAAACCTTTGCATTTCTTCCTTTTTCCTTCGTTTCATCACCCTCTTGTTGTGGTTGTGGTCCCAGGGAGATTGGAACAGCCTGAAGGCAAATCTGGACTCCATCGTGTGGACGGATATCCTCCACGGAGAGGTCAACACCCAAGTGGAGAACTTAACAGACCTTCTTCTGTCTCTGCAACAAGAATATGTGCCCAGCCAGTCATATAAATCAAAACCAAATGATCAGCCCTGGTTCGGCTATCAGTGCAGGATAGCCGCGGACACCATGAGTAGGGCTTGGCTGCGTTACAAGTCCCATCCTTCTCAGCATAATAAAACCTTACACAGAGAAGCTTGCAAGAACATGAGCCGGGTGCAAAAAACAGGCTATACAGCGCTGGAAGGAGGTAATGAAGACCAAGCTCAGCGGCCAGTCTGTGGGTAGCAAGGAGTGGTGGAGTGGAGTGAAACAACAACAAGGCCTCTCAGCCGACAACGCCATCCCACCCCTCGTCAGGCCAGATGGGTCAGTGGCTATGCGCGACAAAGACAAGGCGGAGCTACTGGCGGCCCACTTCTCTTCCAAAATGTCAGTACCTGATCCCCTCCGAGCCCCCCCGAGGCTGCCATCCCTCACCAGGGCCTCTCTGGAGAGTCTCACTGTCACCACAGAGGAGGTGAAAAATCTGCTGCTGCAAATAGACCCCAAGAAAGCCCTAGGGCCTGACAACATCAGCCCTCACCTGCTAAAAAGATGCGCTGGCCAGCTTGCCCTACCACTTACCACCATCTTCAATAACATCCTTTCCACCTCCAAGTGGCCCACACTTTGGAAGAAAGCAAGAGTGGTGGCCATATACAAGAAAAAAGGCAAACAGGACCCAAAGAACTACCGCCCAGTATCCCTCCTCTCCACTGTTGGGAAAATCTTGGAGTCCCTTATAACAACCAAATTCACGGCCTTCCTCGATGCCCACCATCTCCTCAACTCCAAGCAATTCAGCTTCCGGCAGGGGTGATCTGCTGCAGACCTGCTGCTCCTTAACTCTGCCTCATGGAACCACTCGCTGGACAGGGGACTCGACACCGTCGTGGCTCTTGACATAGCCGGAGCCTTCGACAGGGTTTGGCACCAAGGCCTCATCGCCAAGCTGAAGAGCCTAGGTGTGCGAGGCGCCCTCCTGCAACTCATTGGGGACTACCTCCAGGACAGGGCGTTACAGGTGGTGATTAACGGCCACACCTCAAGCCAGCACCCCATCAATGCAAGCGTGCCCCAGGGCAGCGTACTAGGGCCTCTACTGTGGAATGTTTATTTCAATGACATTCTCCAGCTCATCCCTGAGGCCCAGGCGTACGCTGACGATTGCACCCTTGCCTTCACCAGCGACAGACAGGACTGGCAGGGCACAGTGTGTCGCATCAACATGGCACTCGACAAAAGTATCACCTGGAGCAGCTGCTGGCAAGTCACCCTGGCCCCTGACAAAACACAAGCAATGGTAATATCCCGCAGGCGAGATATCAACAATCTAGCCGGGCCGGGGATATATCTGGAGGAGAAAACGCTACCCCTTCAAGACTCCATCTCCATTCTCGGAGTGGAGTTCGACGCGGGACTCTCCTTCACCAACCATGCTAAAAAAATATCAAAAAATGCAGCATGGAAACTCAGCTGTGTACGGCGCATCTCCCATCTACTTGACGCCAAAGGGACTGAGGTGCTCTACAAGGCACAAGTACGCCCCCACATGGAGTACTCCCCCCTCGCCTGGTCATCCTGCCCTCCATCCTACTTTGCAACGCAGGATCGTGTCCAGGCCAGAGCCCAGCGTCTGATACAGCGCACAGGTCCTCAGCACGCGCGTGGCTCCCTGCAACCTCTCCAGGAGCGCAGGGATGTGGCAGGCCTGTGTGTAATGTTCAAGGCACACAACCTAAACACACCCCACCTGGCAGCTCTCAAGCTCCCCGCGCCCCCAACCCCCATACACTAAACCCGAGCAGCACCCCACAGACAGGAACAAGTGGCTGTACCCTTCTCCAGGAGAGAACACCACTTCCGCTCCTTCCAGCCCCGCTACAGCCGCCTGTGGAACCAGCTTGTTCGCCACACCGACCTCCACCATCGCGCGTCACTTCAAGTCTTCAAGCGAGAGGTGAACAGCTGGATTAGGACTTCTAGGCAGTAATTCAATGTGTCTTGTATGTAGCTATAGATAGATGAAGCCTAAAACCTTCAACTTTAGCACAATCTTCTGTAAGACCTGTATAAATAAAAAGAGAGAGAGAGAGAGAGAGAGAGAGAGAGAGAGAGAGAGAGAGACGAACGAAATGCATGAACGGAAAAAAAATCTTCCTCCTCATGAGACAGAACACACTGTAATAAAGGATTATTTTTTTCTCCTAACATTTTCAAACATCAAACCAATAACAGTTTCGCATACGCCGACGGTGAATAAGAAAAACGCAAAACCAGGATATATGAAAAAAAATATGTGAAACGCCTATAAATCTCAGTTATGAATAACAAGAAAAAGCAAAAAACCTAATAAAAAGAAATGGAACAGAAGGAAAGGAAAGGCAAGGCAAGATTCGGGAAGGTGTGGAAGGGATGCATGGAGGGAAGGAGGGAGAAAGGAT